>NC_051119.1:7233414-7317182 GCF_014839805.1 Manduca sexta
CAAGGTGTGTGAGTCTACTAATCCGCACTGGGCCAGCGTGGTGGACTAAGGCCTAATCCCTCTCAGTAGTAGAGGAGGCCCGTGATCAGCAGCGGGCAAGTATATAATACAGGGCTGATATTATTATTATTATTATAGTCTAATGTTATTAAAATTGTCCTAGACCTACAAAACCTAGATCAAAAGATGCAGAAAAAAATGGCGATTCAAAATATTTATAAAATTCATTTTCGGTATATTCGCTTAGATGTTATTGCCTTTCGAGCGTCATTTTACTCACTCGGTTTAATAGTATGTAGTAAGTGCCGCTCGGTTTTAAAATCGAATTCTATCAACTTCCCTATTCTTGGAAGGATTTCGGTAGTAAGCCTCTCGTAAGGGCCAGTCTTCACCGTGAATACAACAATGATATTATCGTATTATCTATTTCCGCCAAGTAGTGGCAATGCGCAAACTCAAAGGATATCAGCCAAGTACGCAGGAGATATTATAGGGCACAAATTTGTTCGTAAAACATAGATGTACTTTCTATTCCTTCAATCTCATACTCCGGTGAGTTGGCGATCCGACATGA
Organism: Manduca sexta; assembly: GCF_014839805.1. NCBI lineage: Eukaryota > Metazoa > Arthropoda > Insecta > Lepidoptera > Sphingidae > Manduca > Manduca sexta. The sequence continues at coordinate 7,233,989 of NC_051119.1, forward strand.
CCGGAAAGAGATCAGGCGCAGGACCAACGGCTTTACGTGCTTTCAGAGGTACGGAGGTATCACATCAATTTCCCTACTCCGAGCTGGGACTGAGTATTTTTAAAGTGGATAAATACAGTCAAATTGTTTTGAGCCGACCTGGGATTCAAACCCAAGAGGCTTACGTGGTCGTACTTAGTCGTACTCTTACCGCTTACGCAATACAACTACGCCACCTTACGCGGTAGTCGTACTCTTACCGCATACGCAATACAACTACGCCACTGAGGCAGTCAGGACCGACATAGTCGACTTACCAGCCCAGTCCTTCTACTGCCTTCGATGGTCTACACGGGAGTATAGTCTTTGGCATGACGTGCGCAACATCATGTTAACTAGTATAAAATAACATCCATGGTTGTATATTGCACGAACCTTGTAGAGAATAGACGGAATTTCTTCACTTTCCGGCGGTTTAGCCGTACTTGTTATTGGAATTAAATCTAACACTGGATAGAATAGGACCCTTTCATATTTTTTTTATCCATACAGCTTTAAAGCTATTTTTTCTAGTTATAAACGTCCCTATACTGGATATTAAAATACGCATTTAGTTCATTATTTAGTCTCCGGCTTTGCTGTGGTGAGAAGTGAATAATTAATATTTCCAAATCATCACTATGTGCTTAATTTCGGTGCGGTATAAAGAGAGATTAGTGTTCCTTAAAAACGCCGAGTTTCATTGCTAGGTATTATAATGCGTGCTGATCCTGTCTTACAGGAGTTGTAGTGGTGGATATGAAGGCGGGAGAGTCTCTATAACCTACTCCTAAATAAGGAAAAAAATATAATTAACAGATCTAGTTCTAAAGACAATTAATATCTCCGTAGTCTTATGCCCTTAGCCCATGACAATACTGACCTTCCATTCACTTGCTTTATTGGCCACGTTACGCTCAGTCTGAAAGGTCGCCGCGCACCAATCATTGTCTCAGGTGTTGTAATGTCTCTTTGGTGCAGTAGTAGTATATTTATTTATTTATTTATGTATTAGGTTTTCCAGCAGCGGCGATAGCCTAGTTGGGTGTGGAACGGTCTGCCAAGACGAATGTCCGCAGGTTCAAATCCCAAGGGCACACACCTCATTCTTTTCTAAAAATCATGTGTGTATTCTTTGTGAATTTATCGTTCGCTTTAACGGTGAAGGAAAACATCGTGAGGAAACCTGCACATCCGAGAAATTCTCTATAGGAATTTCGAAGGTGTGTGAAGTCTACCAATCCGCACTAGGCCAGCGAGGTGGACTAAAGCCTAATCCCTCTCAGTAGTAGAGGAGGCCCGTGCTCAGCAGTGGGCAAGTATAATAATACAGGGCTGATATTATTATTATTATTATTTCCAGCAGACTGAACCTACGATTACAATGATTTAAATATTATAACTTATAGCTATAATGAAAGCTCGAGGAAAACGCAACATGCACATAATTTAATCTAAAAGTAACTTAAGAGTAGAAAAGTAGATTGGATAGACAGCTTCGAAGTAAACTATCGTATCCGAAAATAGCAATATTCACTTTTTTAACGTTTCGTTATCTGGGCACTGTTTACTATCAAACAATTAAAAAGTTAGTAAAATATTTTTAATGTCATTTTTTTCGTCTATTAACTTTTGAATTGAATGGGTTTGGTAGTAAAAAGTACCTTCATAAGAAAACGCTACAAAGTTAATATTGCTATTTATCCAGGTACGAATATTTATTTAGAAGCCATCGATATATAGACCAAAGTGCTGGGTTCAAGTGGCAAAGAGCAATTCAACGGTCTATACTTGATTTTCTCTATGAATGTAATTTTTATGACTTTGTTTACATGAATGAGTTTTTTCTAGAATAAAGTCTAGGGCATAACCATCATTGTCGCTGAAACTTTTGGTTCTGAAGATTCTCTCTCTGGAAATTATATTATATTTTATAGAAGTAATATTTATATAGATACTAGCTGACCCGACAGACGTTGTCCCGACTTAACTATGAATTTGCAGCGCGCATTCTGTCAATGGCTGACAGTCATTTCAAACAATTGTCAGTTATATAAAATTAATATTTTCGTTAAATTTTCTAATTTTCCGCGCAATCTTTTGAATTTTTCTTTCATAAGAACCTTCTTCTGACAATAACCAACACAACAAAAAAGTGTAATCGGTCCAGCCGTTCACGCGTGATGGCGTGACCAAAGGAAATAGGGATTCATTTTTATATATATATTGATATGTATGTGTTATATAATATATGTATAGGCTTATTTATATTTCATATACAGTTTCTCATCTTTGCATCATCCAAAAGTTGACAAAAAATTCGAGCATTAAGTCCACCTATATACCTACATCTACTGTAAAGTTTAAATAAATAAATATAATTAAAAACGGCATACATCCGCATAGCTATGCTGTGTCACGACCCAACTTCACGCTAATTGTTTTAAATTATTTTAACCGGTTTCAAAACATAAAAACAAAAAAAAATATTTAACATTACCAATACATTGGTAACGAATTTTGTAGTTAAAATTAAACATTGTTGTTGTATATTTGTTTATGTATTTATCTAGCAAGTGTGGCCATTTTAATTAATCAAAGACTCAAAAATTTGATTACCAGTATATAGGTAATAAAATTTATTGATTTTTGAAGGCGGTTTAATATTGTAGGAAAACCTTCCCTGAAAATAAACCACTAAATAACGAAGACCATACCCAAATCACATCAGTATTTATTGAGAAAATGGCAGACATACAAATATACACCCATACGAGTAGAATACAGAACCTTTTTTCCGAAGTCGGTGAAAAAGCGAAATAATTTGTATCCAGCGCATACAACATAGTAAACGCAATAATAACGAGGCAATATCTTACCTGGCCGAGCTCGTTAACCGCGGAGACATATCTATTTATTAACGGATTACGGAGATAAAAAGGCGGTGTGCTGTTTTGTGTAACTGCCCAGTAAGAGCTGGTGATGGGGCATAAGATAGCATACTATTATACGAGATGTACTTTTGACTTCGGCTTCGACTGTGTGTAAAAGACTTTTCGGGAAAAATATTTTCTTGGGATAAAAAATAGCTTATAGGACTCAGGAGTAATGTAGCTTCGCATTAGTGGAAAAAATCTCAAAATCGGTTTAGTAGTTCCTGAGACTAGCGCGTTCAAACAAATTCTTCAGCTTTATATATTAGTATAGATTAAACGAGAGATTTATTAAGTTATCTGGAGGTGGTGCGGGCCGCTTCAAACAGGTCGATCTGGAAATCTTTAGGGGAGGCCCATGTTCAGTTTTGGATATCCTGTATGCTGGTGGTGATGATGATGAAACGAGGCTTAAAAAGAGTGCTTACCTCGCGAGAGTCTACGGCTTGGCTGTGCCTCTGGCATTGCTGAAGTCCAAAGACGGAGAAGCTGCTTATCATCAGGCGGACTGCTAGCTCGTTTGCCTATTAAACCAATAGAAAAATACGTAAAGTCCTAACCATGCTATTATACTGAAATAAACTGTCAAAATTTAGATCGAATTGACAAGTAATTGTCATGGGCAAGATTTTATGGTCGTTTATACAAGCTCGATAAAGTGACTCCACTGCGCCTGATGGTAAGTGGAGTGGGGTCCAGATAGTGTTGTCGGATGAGACCTGTTTCTCCCTCGCCAATCGGTATGTACGTCGAGACTACCGCCCTCGAAATGGCATCGATAGTATTTTTTGGGACGGTCTAGAACGGGGATGCGATAAATAACCATTTGAGTCTCATCCAAAATATTTATTTGTAAGTGTTAAATATTGTAAAGCGGTATAGAGGCTGTAGGAAGTTCCTAGAACATTTGTGATAAACAATTTTTTATCCAACCTATGAGACGAGTTCGCCGTGGGCTCATGGTAAATGATTTGACTGGCCAGAAACCGTATCAACAAGATATCAAGATACATCACCAAATAGTCTGATTTACCAAGCTTTGCCTGCAATGCTCGTTATGGTAAAATATGTAGAGATATTCCGAATAGTATGGCAGCGAGCAGTGACGTATCTTCACCGATTTCTGCCGATTACCAATTTTTAAGTCTCAACAAAAAATAATACATGAAGAACTTAGTATTTTGCACGTCATACCACGCTGTCGTCACTTCGCTGGAAGCGAGTCGTAAATATAAGAAGTATAGTCGTACTGAGTCGTAGATTACCTGAAAACTAGCACGCTCACGACACAAATGCCACCAATTTCTCAATAAATCGCCACCTAGTAAAGATAGATTAGCCGCACATTGCTCAATAGTTCGTTCATCAATCATTCACTCATTCGCATTAACATGTGAATGGTTGTTCTGACAAATGACCCGATCCTCTGGTAATGAAAATTTGATAATTGCGTTTGAAAGTTTTGATCGCTATCTGAAAGATTGTCTCAAGCAAGTGATTTATGGAATGATGTGGATTTGAATTCTGCTAAACCGTTATGTGATATCGACATATTGATCATAAGCTCACGCCTTTATCTCTGAAGGGTAAAGTAGAGACAGAATCAGTTTACTAGCTTACGTTGAATTTATCACCATGTCATGATGAGCGGCAATAGATGTGTATTTGTGAATTGAAAACATATTTTTTTTTGTGTCTAAATAATTTACAACCCAAGTACACTGCAATGAGATGAACTAGGCGATTTATTTATGTTTGAGAGCGTTCACGAAGAACAGGCTCTTTAATTATAAGCATTAGAATTTTAACTCTCTATTCTAGTTTCTCCCTCTATTATCTATTCTATTCTATCTAAAACATCTATTGTATCACATACGTCTTTTATCCCCGAAGAGGTAAACATAGATACGAACTTTCGCCGTGTATGTGTCGTTCCATGATGTGATAGGCGAGCCTATTGCCATATCAGGCATAAATTCCAGACTCCGGGATAATACTGAGTAGAAAAATCCAATATAAATTTGCAACCAATAATTTAATAAGAAATATTTTGATAGGGTGAAATTCTGAAAAATTCTTAAAAAAATATTCCTTAAAGCAATTATTCGTAAATCTTTGCATATACGCGTGAATCTCGCCGTAAAAGTATAAAACGAATACTCAAGGCCCATTGCTCGGGAGAGTGTCTTAACAATAAGATCAGATCAGTATTTCCCTTTCTCCACACATCTAAGGTATTAACAAAAAACTTTTTTTGTGCAGCCATCGTGGCTTGTAAAATCTTCAAAACCTCGAGGGAAATTACCATATAAAAACTGCGATAAAAATCGTAAAATAGATTTATTTTAGTGTCTAACATTCGCGTAAACATAAGAAATACTTACATCTAAAGGACGTGTAAAGTCACGTAACAAATACGATTATTTCGAAAGCAAACTCAAGGCAGTTAATCATTCGATAATAAATCGATTGTTTTGTCCAACTTATGATATATCGTTCGATTTTAATATCACTATTGTTGATTTTATTAATCAATTATGTGTTGAATTATTAATGTTTGCGAGTGAATTAAAGATTGAGAGATAAGGTACCTGTTACTAGCGTCTTGTTGATGGCAATCGATTATTATTAAAACTATGTGAATACTGTTTTATTTAGGAATATTGTAAGCTCCTCGGCGTTTCATTGGTCTCAGTTCAGCGTATGTAGGCTATATACCGCGAGGCTTCGCTGGTGTTAGGAAACTTGAATCCGACCGTATAGTAACCACAGTATATTAGGAGTTAAATCCGCCATAATGACCCATGTAAATCGTATCCGTATCGCGTTCCGGGATCAGCCTGTGTATATCCGGTTCCAAGAAGCGGGAGTAATAGTGTTGACTATCGAGCGGTTCTTTCGTTAGTCGACATTCTACTTTGATACTCCATTTCCCGTCAGGTGCAGTGAAGTCACTTTGCTTTGCCCGTATAAAACTATCCAGTTTTGAACAGGCCGCCATAATTGTATCAACTGGCAACGGATAATCATTTTTCAACAAACACTATCTATCCCGGTTGTCCTCTATTACTGAAAGATTTGGGCCTTAGGCCGCCACGCTGGCTTAGTGCAACTTAGACTGCACATACTCTCGAAGTTCTTATACAGAACCGGAACCATTAACTACTAGATATTGTCTACTTAATTCGTGACCACACTGAGCGATGGTCATCAAGTTGACACGATTAGGTCGCGGCAGTCGGCCGACACTGCGACGCGTCGCCGCGATATCGCGTCACATAACGCTTAATGCGACAAACGTGATCGGCAGATTAGGGCTGTTGACGGATCTGCGGGTTGACAGACGGGCGACTGTCGAGCGACTTTTTGTCGTGAGTTTTATATACTTTATAGTTGTGAAATTATAAAAATCTGCCTCCTGAATATTAACGGATGATTATGACTTTCTATATTGTATTTTACTAAATTTTCACAGGTCTACATAAAATGCTAGATATTTCAAATTAATTTGAAACTCCATTATATCCTTTAGTTTTGAGGAATTAAATACTATTTACATATTCATTACACAGTTGCCGAGTTTCAATTAACTTTTACCTATAAACGAAGTTTTACTTTAAAAATAACAACAGAATTTCTACAAACTCATTTCAAATTGGCATTTTAAATGACAGTAGTGTGTTCAGATTTGTGCATACTTGCGCAAATAAATCGCAAAGTATGCACAATGCACAGTGCCAACCAGTTCAGCGATTAACAGATTGTGACACTGAATAAATCTTATTATTCGTGTTTTGTATGCACTGTTTAATATTAAACTAATCAAATACAACCAATGATTTATAGCTGTCTTTTATTCGAAGTTAAACGATTTATTGTCGCTTTTAGAAGCAACGTATATAAAAAGTCTCATAATGAAGTTTGCACAATAGAGTTTCAACAAATACCAAAATTGATTGTCGTAGCAAATTACATTATATTGTTATTATACAAACGATGTTGTTTGATTCGGATGTTCAGTCAGTCGTGAAGACAAATATATATTTTTAAATAGGTATCGTGGTCTTTTAAGTCATAGTTTAATTGAGTAAATTTTGTACTTGGGAACGTTTCGCCTATACCATTGATAGAATTATAGGCCTTAGTTCTCAACGCTGGCTGAGTACGAGGCACAATTCACAACTTTCCCAATTCTTACATCGAGGTCTTCAATGGATGACTTCAATCAGCTACTAGATGGTTCACTTAGATTTGCCCCAACACCAACTTTAGACGATACATTTGGACGCCATAATCGGTATGTTGCTCCATCAGGGTTTCCCCTGACCTCGACTTAACCAGGAATAACCGGAGGGGGGGGGGGGGGGGGCTACGTATCATGCTCACTCGACACTAAAATGAGATAAGCAAAACAAACCATGACAATATGTCATTTTGTAAAAATGTAAAAACCTTTAGTAAATTCATTAGTAAAGAATAAAAAGCCAGACGTATAACATCATCTTTCGGGTCCCAGTATTTACGCTCAGAGCGCGCCTGCAATCACAGATTGGAAACGAAATGTTTCCTCAAGATGTTTTATTCTACTTCACGAGAAAAGTAAAAATTTACCTTTTTCTCTCGATTTAACAGTTCAAATGGTTAAACACAGAAAGATAAGTCATAATAAATAATATTTCCAAGTTCTTATATAAAAACCTCCATTATTATTGCCCGTAAGTCCGTAATGTCAAGTGCGAGTAAAAAATAGGCAGCTCGTTACATCGGGAGCTAGTTATGGACACCATGCCGAGCAATGTATACATAAGAAGTCTGTAGTGTGTTTGTGTGTAGAGAACATGGGTTTTAAATGTTACTACTGCACGTCTTACTTTAACTGAACATCATAACATTTTACAATTATTTGCATGTATATTGGTATGAAAGCGGCGATAGCGTAGTTGGTTGTGGAACGGATAGCCGAGGCGAATGTCCGCAGGTTCAAATCCCAAGGGCACACAACTCTGATTTTTCTAAAAAAAATAGTGTGTATTCTTTATGAATTGTCACTTGCTTTAATGGTGAAGGAAAACATCGTGAGGAAATCTGCATAGTTGAGAAATTCTCTATTAAGAACTTTCGAGAGTGTGTGAAGTCTACCATTCCGCACTAGGCCAGCGTGGTAGAATAAAGCCTATTCCCTCTCAGTAGTAGAGGAGGCTCGTGCCCAACAGTGGGACAGTATATAATGCAGGGCTGATATTATTATATAATGGTATAGTATTGGTAAAATAAGGAGTAAAAAAGATTAAGTTTTAGACAGCCTAAAAATTTCCAATGATACGTCACATTCAATTAAAATTGATGTTACAATTTATATTACATTGTTCTATTGAATTCACGTAAGCATCGAGATACGCAATGCTTTGCTCCACAGAAAATACCATACAAAGCTGCGACATTTTAAAAATCGAACTCAAGTGAACCCGAAGGAAGCAGCACACGCATGACAAAAACCTGCGCACACGTCGTTCAGCTGTTAGGCGCCATATACGTACAACAGAACTGTGTTTTTACATGCAACATTGCATTATGTTGTTTACGACACTCAAGTAAAATTGTTGACGGCCAAGATTAAGTTTTTATCAATTAAATAAACCATTTATGGTGATGTTTTCTTTGGGGTGTGCGTTCCGAGTTAAAATAGCTTTTAACTTTTTGTTCCGTATAATTTATTAAAAAAATGCTTCTCTGGTTTTTAAATAAAAATACCTATTGTAAATGTGGTGAAATATTTTAACGAGCTAACCAGAGGCATTTAATTCATCTAAAGAATTCTATGGGAGAGGAATGTGAGTGACTACAATTAGTCCAATTTAATTCTTTTATTGCTAGAATTGAGATTAGAAATTTCAGCATACGAAACTATTCATACTCCTCCCTATGTTTCAATTTGATGGATTTCTTTGCAGGTTATTTTTTTCACTTCGTCATGGTAGGATATATTTTGTATCCGCCCGGGTAACGACCACCGTACATAATGTTAAAACTCGACATAGCGGCCCATGTAAGTGTGTCGCGGTACGGGATCAGCCTGCGTATATCCGGTTGCAACAGGCCGGCATAATTGTGTCGACTGTCGAGGGGTAATCATCTCTCGTCGCAGTGAGGTCGCTTTGCCGTGCACGGCTAAAAAAAGGATCAAGTGCGATAATTTGTTAACGTCTGTATCATAATTGTTTGTCACTTTTTCCGTACATCAACTAATATCAGCAAAACAAACAAAATAGTATTACAAAACACTAACAAACACGTATTAGACACATTTAAGTCAAACCAGTCTGGATTAATACATGACCCTTATTACTTTTATTAATAAAGCTATTATGGATTATACAAGGCCCACTTAACTTTGAAAATGATCGCAAAGCCCTTAACATGTCACAATCAATACGGATCAAAACCCACGCGTCCACCGGATGCGAACGACAAATTTATGTATCGCATCGCATCCGTTTTATAAACAGCGCGATTAATTCACGTTCATAGCACTTTACGATGCGCGGATTACTCTGACACACGGACGGGGAGGGAAGACAGCTTATTGCTGGAGAGAAACAGGCTTTTATTAGATTTCTCGTATTCGAGAATTTGGCTAGGACAACGGCAGTGTCTATTTCTGCCTGTATTATGTGAGTAATGTTGTGGTTCCGTTTAAAAGGCATTGTGACTGTGGGTGCGTAGAGTAATTAATTGTTAATTATTCTTTTAATTGTGATGAAGGTAGTGAAGTGCCACGAAATTCTCTGCATCTAAAAGTTGTAGTCCCTGCAAGTTGTTGCTGTGTTTATGTTCGGTCGTGATCGTTGCTAAGAAGCCAGAGACTTGTCATTTAGTTGTAGTGATACAAGAATTCATAATGATTTAGATGACTTCGTCATATCTCGTACTTATGCTTTTTCTTGCAGAGCGACGAAAGCGTTGTTTTCGTCACCTTTTTTATAGGGAAATTATTTGACAGCCGGTGAGCTGCAGGCAAAACTTAATTGTAAATGATATTCACAGTATCGTCTAAAGATTCAAAAATAAACGTATATCAAAAACATCACAGTTCAAACCAGTTCTATTAAAACAAACATATTGTTGTTATTGCAGGTTCTTATAAGCCGTGTGTGGCCCACATCTGCCGTCTAAGCCTCGAGGATATGTTTCGTAATCGTGTCACAGTTTAATAGTGATTATGCTAATGGCAAACATTATTTCTTTAGAGTCGCTCTACACGTAATTGGACCGTATGTAATCGCTTTAAAAAGTAATTGAATTGTATAGTAGTTTAAACACAATTAAGGATATATAACGACTGGCCCCATGCGGTTAAATCAAGGCGGATGACTTCAAGAATCGTGGTGTATGAATTAAAGATGTGAGCTTAGGAACAAGCGTGAGACCACGCACAGGGAACGTGGTTTGTGACGCACGGGTCGGTAGAGCGACGAGCTGAAGGTAGTGGATGAGAGTTCATGAGCGAGTATTGTGAGACCACGTACAGAGAGCGTAGTGTATGATAGTTGGTACGACGAGCTCATGTAATAGGACTTTTCTTTTAATTTTATCAGTGGTGTTTATCTAGTTGTAAACGTTCCTATCCTTGAGGTTAAAACGCCTCCTTAGATCATAATTTTGTCACCCGCATTGCTATGGAGGGAAGTGGAAAATTCATATTTCCAACTCCTCCCTATCTTTCTATTGGATTAATTTCGTTGCGGGATAATGACATATTAGTTTTCCCTGAGGCTCGCCGAGCTTCACTGTTCTGTGTCATAAAATGCGTGCCACTGCAGATCCTGGCTTACAGGAGTTGTAGTGGTGGGTTGAAGGGTGGGTTTAGGGCGAGAAAGTCTCAGTTGGTACGACGAGCTTATAAAGCCAGTGAATGAGAACTCAGGAGCGAGTGTGTGAGACCACGTACAAGAAGCGTAGTGTGTGACGCGCGGGACGGTGGAGCGACGAGCTGAAGGCAGTGGATGAGAACTCAGGAGCGAGTATGTGAGACCACGTACAAGGAGCGTAGTGTAAGATGCGTGGGCTGTATGGAGCGACGAGCTAAAGGCAGTAGACGAGAGCTCAGGGGCGAATATTGTGAGATAAGGAACAGAGAGCGTAGTGCGTGACATACGGGCTGGTACGACGAGCTAAAGGCAGTAGACGAGAGCTCAGGAGCGAATATTGTGAGATGAGTAACAGAGAGCGTAGTGCGTGACATACGGACTGATACGACGAGCTAAAGGCAGTAGATGAGAGTAAAGGAACGACTGTGAGAGACCACGTAGAGAGAGCGTAGTGCGTGGCACATTGACGTACGACGAGCTGAAGGCAGTAGACGAGAGCTCAGGAGCAAGTGTGTTACACTATTAAAACTGATCTAGATCTCGTGACCCTGTGTACACAACACAATTAACCTCGAGTGTATAATGATTTATGCGATCGATAGGAGCGATCGTTGCCTTGATTGCTCACAAGTTCGTCCCACTTTTGTCGGCCACGCCTCGCTCGTGAGTTCGCACCTGAGATCATGTCAGCTTTCGACCGTGGGTTCGGCCGTCATTCGTCTTGTAAGTGTACGAACATGTGTATGAGAATAGACGACATATATTGATATAGTGTAATTACTTAGCTATGTATAGTTATAATAAAGATTTTGTTTTTGTTTGTAATTTATTTTAGTCCTTATTGTTCCAACTATAAAGCATTCTTCTATGTATTTTCATTTACAATCTTATTTTTCAAAGCATTTTAATTTTCAGTTTTAAGGAATTTTAAGTTCTAACCCAAAGAAAAGTTTATGATGACATAATTAGTACTTAGCTGACAAGTTCATTTAAAAAAAAAAACAACCATTATGCGAACAGTTTTGTATTCATCAATTTGAATAGATAATCACCACAGCTATAGTGGCCCACATAACTGTCGCTTTCCGGGTTCAGCTTGTGTATATTCAGTTCCAACAGGCCGGCATAATTGTGTCGACTGTCGAAGGGTAATCATCTCTCTTCTTCACTTGCCATCAGGTGTAGTAGGGTCACATTGCTATGCTGTCATGCCGGTACAAAAAAGTATCTGTCTCGCGTGAAGTAGCTGTTTTATATTTCATGCAGTCAATAATATTAGTAAGTCCAATTTTATTTCTCTCCCTCTGCCCTATTTTTACTTATACACACACATTTAATCTCTCCTACATAGTTCGTAAGCGGTGGTGATTTTTTACCAGATATTTTTTTTAAGTATTAAAGAATGCATTTAATATTATGTTCCACAGGTACTCAGATTGTTGAGTGTGCCTTTTGCAAATTTCAATGCGTTACTGTACAAAATAGGCGATACTGAAATATTAAAAAACTATTATTATTGCAACAAATAATAATTTGATGCAATAAGTCATAGCAAATTTCCATGACTTGCTATATAAATATTTTAGGCGATATCGAAATATTAAGTCACTTTATTATTATTGCAATAAATAATTATTTTATTATAAGTTATAAACGACTCATGTTGAAACATTGAAGTTCACAATAAAATTGTTTAACCTTTGTCTAGACTCTAAATGAGTGCACATAAAGACTATATTAATTCACTTGGTGATAAGCGCCTGTTCATAAATAATAGCAACTCAAAAAAAATTGTTAAATTAGTGACACTCACGCCTTATTTCTAAAGCGGTAGGCAGAGGCGATACTGGTGCACCCACTCTTCGCAGTGCGTATTTCGTCTCATAATGCAATAGAGAGTAGGGGGGGGGGGGGGTATTGACATATCTAGCACAATTTCCAGACTGCGGGCTAATATTGAATAGAAAATCCCAATATTACTTTGACCAAACCCGGAGATCGAACCCTAGAACTCAGCACTACAGTATTACAACATCGTAGTCTTTTGTAGTAATTACTAACTTTTGCCTGCGGCTCCGCCCGCATGAAAAAGATTTTCCGGGATATAAACAAGCCAATTATAGCTACTTATATTACTCAGGAGTAATGTAGCTTCCTGTCAGATATATAGCTAGACGGACGATCTGGTGAGGGTCGCCGGAGTCCGATGGATGAGGGCGGCCCAGAACCGGTCCCTGTGGCGCTCAATGGGGGAGGCCTATATCCAACAGTAGACGATTCCCGGCTGGAATGATGATGATGTAGCTTCCTATCAGTGTTTCTTTTTTTAAACCGGTACATTTACTTCCTGGGATTTGCGTGTTCAAATAAACAGACTCTTCAGCTTTACTTATTAGTATAGACTATAGATAACTAGTTTTAATTTTAATTGATTTGTCATAATATTTAAAATTATTCGACCAGTACTCGTTATTCAGTTATTTATTATTACCAACTCATTTATTTTTGTTTTCATTAAAATAATCTCATTCATGGAAGTCAATTAATGTTCATATGTAGGTCACAGTTTACAAACAAGGTTGTGAAATCAAAACGAATAAGTTGAAGCATCGTACGAAGGACTTAAAATGACGCGCATCAAGATTCGCAACATTATTCACACCTCGTGTTATGACTGACATTTTTATAAGAGTTTTAGGTTAAGACATGTTTTATTTTTTTATGGTATTGAATAATGCGTCCTAACTTCGTGTCATTCAACTTTTTAACTTGTAGGCATTGACCGATGCTTATAGGTAATTATATAATTGTAAAATGTAGGTAGATATTGTAATTGACTTTTAGGATGATCAACACCTGTCAGTTCCATGACCATGAAGGCTGCAAAGTCTACGAAACATCTGGATAAAATAAATAAAAAATACTTATAATAAAATCCAAAAACTAGTTGTGGTGGTAATAATATTGGTAGCGGCAATAGTATTGGTAACCAATGATATATATTATGCTCTAGAAAAACGTCAATGGCGGTAACATAAAAAATCTTTAGACGTATTGTGTAGGTACTTAGCCTTTAGGGGTTTTTCGAATATTACTAAAACGTCTTTTGACTAATGATCAGGCAAACCATTCATTATACAGTCTCGCGCGGTTTGCATGACACCGCGCTATCTGCCATCGCGCGGCTGTCACATTTGACAGCTGTCAAACGTCATTATGACAGCCGCGTTGACAGCTCGTCGGCGGGAACATCCACCCAATTATCACGAGAACTTTCTATTTAATTTTAATTGAGACATTTTTATATTTAGTATATTGAATGACGCTTGTATTTTATTAATTGTTATGTTCAATGTCTCAATTGGTTGTTAGCGTGTGTGTTATAATTGATTATGTGTTGAAATTGTTTTATATGAGTATGCAAGGAGTGGTCAAGTTGCTGGTCATATATATTTTATACCTATTGATTACGTTTTGCCTTCAAGTTGCGTAGGGCCTGGGTATTTATTTTTATTTATTTAATGACTATAGAAACTTCTAGACATTTATTAAATTAATTAGTTATTTATTTTTTATTTTTATTTTAGCGACTTACATTACAGGTTTACACCTAACTCGGATAGGGAACTTAATTACGAATGAATATTAAAAAAATAATTAAATACGTACATGATCAATTTTAGTGTAAAGATCAGGAATATATTTCCAAATATTCCTGATCTTTACAATAAAATACTTATCTAGACTAGGGATTATGAAGGATTTTCGGCCTTATCACATCCAATAAACATTTGCACATCACCATAATATTATAATTTGACATACCATGGTAGTTGGCAAAATTCCTTTTTACAATCATTAACGCTAAAAGAACGGATAAGAAATATGGGATTGACGATAAATCTGTCGCTAGGATTTGTCATTCTAATACATAACATAAGCGTCAACGATTGTAGAAAGTAGTAGGAGTCTTACAAGTACTAAGATAACTAGGTACCTAGTTCTAGTCACTTTAATCAATGCATCATACTCTTTGTTTTAAACCATAGAGTATCAAAATCCACGAGTATCCATCGCACATTTGACACTGGCAGAATAGTCGACATCTGCAAAACTTGCCATTTATAAAAAAAAAAGAATTCGAATTTCGAAATTTAAGAAGAAATTCCCGTGCCCTTGTGTTCGAATTCATCGATGCAAGCCGGTTTCGAGAACTTGTTTTTTTTTTCCACAAATAACACAAGATGAAATGGGTACAGTTAATACTTTTACGTAATACCCTCAGTTTATTGAGTGTTGTGCTTCGAGTGATAAGTGTATATTTTTGGTATGTTTACTAATATTAAGAAATCGCAAACATTTTTGCCTAACAGTGAATTGTTCTTAGAGCTCATAATTCAATCATATTGGAATAAGTTTAAATTATAAACAATAACTATTTCAAAATAGGAACTTATTTCTTTAGTTTATTGTTTCGATGGATTCTGTCTAATTAAAATATGATATTGTCCTAAACATAATATAAGGTATTGATTTATTCGCGTACTAAGTGTATTTATGAAAGTTCTTGTTCTTCATATGTGTTAATAATTTATTTACCCTTTTAACCATTTTCGGTTTGATGCATGCATGATGTTTTATAGTAATAATGCACGATGAGATGATTCATTAGCTTGTTTTTTAGACTTCAGCTATTGCAAACAACTTCTATGAGGTCTGCATTTATGAATCTTTTTGTGAATTACCGTGTTTACTCTCATAAATCTGGAATAAGCAGAGATGTATCAAGTCCCAAAATTTCGTCACGTTTTTTTTCATACTTGCACGGTTAAGTGGCTCCACTGTATTGGATGGTAAGTGAAGTGGAGTGCAATAGAATATCGACTGACGAGAGATTACTCCTCGGCAGTCGACACAATTATGCCGGCCTGTTGGGACCGGATATACACAGGCTGATCCTGGAACGTGACACTTACGTAGGCCACTATGGCGGGTTTTAACACCTTGTGTACGGTGGTCGTTATCCGGGCGGATATAAAATAGATCCTACCACCAGCAAATTCTAAAGCAAGACCAAAGAATACGCTGAAAACATATTATTTAATTGTCTCTATAGTCGTACTCAATGTGATATCTGTGTACTACTAAAATCCTAAAATCTTAAGAATTCTATTTTCAATGTGATAATTATAACTTACTTCATGTTGCTCACGACTTTGCCCCTGTAAAATGTCTTGCCTGTTACGAAAGTCCCTAAACGACGTCCATCGCCACCTATTTCAAAAACAGATTTAAAAATCCATTATTTCCCATGGGAACAAATCACTAGCATATACTTTATTCCAGAAAATGGTCTATCCAAGTGTCAAATTTCATCCAAATCTGTTCAGCTTTCTGGGGTTGCTTTTAAGAAATATACATATATATTGACGTACTTTCGCATTTATAAAATTAGTAAAAAAAAAATGCCAACGAGGAGGGGTTTACAAATTTTAAAGAAAAGAAAGAAACGTTTATTTGCACAATATACTGGGACGCACACAAAAATTTATAACAAGGTAAAAAAAAAGCAAAAATACATAGAGGATTTGGGCAACCTGCATCCTATGATACTGCCGAAAAGGTTCCAATTTAATTAATTCTTCTCAGGCCCTTAAACGCGTTTTAGGGTTTGGAATTTAGGTCGTAACCTTTTAGCAAATTAATCACGGGTAGGGTCATTACGTACCTTTTTTTGGTTATCCTTGACACACTGGAAATAAGTAACCAAGCAAGACTCAGTTTTTATTTTAAGTTTTGTGACATCTTTACAGTTTACATATAATAAAATTGTGATAGGCCGACGTCTGTACTTTACAAATATTAAAAAAAAACTAATATGAGCCTTTATGAAAGCAACAAAAACAAAAAAAAATGTTTTTAGAATTTTTCGCTGTTTATATGTTTCTACACGAACCTCGCAAAAACTATTACAAAGAATTGAATGCTGTTACACTTTTAATGACTAGAGGTCTACCTTAAAATATAAGATATTAGAGCGAACGACAATTTATAAAAAAATACGTGCACATAACTTTGCAAAGTACGAGTTTTGTCCCTTAGGTTTTGAACCGGAGTTACGTCTCGGCAGGCCGTTCTATTCTCAACTAGGCTATCGTGAAAGCAGTACTTAGATATATTACTTAAAGTGTACCTATAACAAAGGTCAAGCTATAAATGTTAAGCTACAAAAGAGTCTACCAGGTGTAAAATTATTGATTATGTTGTTTAAATATATATGTTTTAATAATTCCCGTATTCCAGGATTTGTTGGAGCGTATCTTCCGACTGTTCGACCTGGGCAGAGAG
The DNA here is from genome assembly GCF_014839805.1 of Manduca sexta. Classification (NCBI taxonomy): domain Eukaryota; kingdom Metazoa; phylum Arthropoda; class Insecta; order Lepidoptera; family Sphingidae; genus Manduca; species Manduca sexta. Next base: position 7,251,156 of record NC_051119.1, read on the forward strand.
AATCATCTGGTGCAAGAAGACTGGATAGAATATTTGAAAGAGCGGCTTACGTAAGTTTTCATGCACACGCACTTACGCTTTTTATCTTCAAAGGAGTAGGAATAGAAGTAATTCGTTTTCCGCCGTTTGTATTCCGTGCCATGATGTGATAGTAGGCGAGCCTATCATGGCGACAGGGCACAATCAAAATATGTGAATTTATAAATCCGCGACAAAATCAAAAAAAATATTTTTTTTCGTGTCAATACCATTAAATTTCCTATTCCCACATATATTATCAAGTCCGAAGATTTGAGCCTTTGTAACTTGCTTTGCCTTGAGCCTTTGACTTGACTTCGGTTTGGCTAATTTCTTCCTCCATTGTTACAGCGAAGAAAAACAATTAGATTTCGTGGAGCAGGTGGAGAGTGTGGCGTACGTGCTCTGCGGAAATGGAGTGATCACCTTGGACAACTTCCGGAGTATACTGCAGAATAAAGTTGTGAGTATGTGTTTAAATCGCCATAGATTATGTTCTGCTATATCTTAGAAATAGGCAGTATGCTTTAGTTGTGATACTGATGTTTGTTTAATTACCAAAGAGTTTAGCCAGTTGCAGGCCTAAAGTCCCACGGTTGAAGTAACATATATTGTAGTTACAAACATATAGTTGTAAACAAGTATCAAGAAATTTTAATAACAAAGCTTTGCAAGGCGCTTTACTGCGTTTGTTATTCTGTAGAATTAAGTTTTTTAGGTTATGTAAAGACGAAAATCGCATCATCCAAAAGTGTAAATCCTTTCAGAATATAAAAGAGGGCGAAGACGACCTCCTTCTAAGTCGTCAACTATTGTGACCGAAATAAAAGACCCGAATTGATGATCTAAGGCAGAACGACTTGGGGTAGATATATTAGGAGAGCCAACTCCATAGAAAGTGAGAATGAGCAAAGAAGAAGAAATTATCCTGTAGGTTTATAACAGAAGATTAGGAACACACAACAATTAATAACTTTAGCTACAATAGTTCACCAGTATATATGTTCTCTCCTTCCTACAACTGTAGCGCCTTCAAGCGACAAGGAGCAATTAGGCAAGCTGGCTTAACTTACATGTATTTATCTCTCGCCGATCTTTCTTTAGGCGTTACTTCATTTAACATTAGATCCAGTGAAGCCGCTTTGCTGTGGATTTATGGAGTCATACAACGATAAAAATGTACTATTTAAATTATTCCAAGGATACAGTCGATAGACATATTATGAACATATAATAATTAGACATGTACACTACACCACTGTCGTAGTTATGCTAATAAATAAAAAATAAACTACAAAATATTTCAGTAAAGTTGAATTTTTGTGGTTTCAGGTGACAAAGAAATTGTTCCGAGTGGTCGATACTGACGGTGATGGTTTCGCGACAGCTGAAGAAATAATGGATTTCCTCTCGACAGTCAGCAGTAGCAGGTAGTACTTGACGTATATTAAACCCACAGTTTATGAATTTTGTTTATATTTATGACGAAGGAAACAAAGTTGTGAAAGATCGCCTTATACTTAAACAATCAGCATAAATTAATTATTCAAATTCGTAGTCTGCTCGAGAAAAAAAATATAAGGCCTCATTCAGACCGTATACTACTGTACTATGTATGTATACTCAGATTGTCGATTTCCGATACAATTTGCCATCTATTTTCGAATGTTATACTGAAATACATCTATTGAAAATGTAATGACGCTTGCAAAACCTCATAATATTTCTATTTTCACTTGCTGTCTAGACCACGCGTGGGCTTCGACAAGCAAAGCGTGGACCGGCTCGAGCAGTTGTTCCGCGAGACCGTAGGAGATCAAAAAGAAATCACTCGGGAGCAGTTCAAGAAAATCGTCGTTTCTAAAAACGTGAGTATTGTAAAAAAGAACGTGCGCGTCAAATTAAGAATCGCTATTGGTTTAATGAGAAGTTAAGTAATGAAATGTAATCAAAAAGGAAAGTAATGTTATTTCATGGTCATTTAGAGCTACCAGTTTGTTTTTGTATTTATCTTTATATAAAACTCGGACCTGAATGTATTAGGCAGTTTCATTTTTGGGATTTTTGGATGACTGTTGTAGAGGACTAGGAGGATATAATACAACAAACCTTAAGAAAAATATAAACCACAACTTGAACCACGTTGAACATTCACAAGGAATCGATTATTGACGTTGCTCCTGGCATTATAAAAAAAGCAGCACTAATGTTTCTTGCTCTTTCTTTTATAGATACTGCTTTTCGAAGTGGTTTACAGCAAGATTTAACTGAATCTAACTAAATATATAATATTCTATGTGTTCAAAAAAATTCCGCAGCCCTTCTTCACGGAGCGCGTGTTCCAAATATTCGACGAGGATGACTCCGGTGCGATATCGCTGCAGGAGTTCATTGCGGCGGTGCACCAGTTCGCCGGTCAGACGCCAGATGATAAAATACGGTTCCTGTTCAAAGTCTACGATTTGGACGGTAAGCTATGGAAATAGTGTATTTTGATATTAGATTATTATCTGTTTCATTTATAAATTATTTCTAGATCATCCATCGCTTTGGCTACGTTTGTTGTCAAGCAGTAGTAGTATTATTTTATTTCGGTTGGATATAGTCGGTGTAATTAATGAGCATGAAAACAATTCATAGAATATCTCAGGAAGATATGCCGGTTAAAGCAATGCTATTCAATTTAGTTATTCTATACTGTGGATGATTTTGCATCCAGAATGAGCAAGCATCATAATGATGTTTGTTAGTAACCTTATACCTATCATCAGGCGTGTAAATTATTCGCCTCGTGATTTTAAACTCTCGCAATGTTGTTCAGGCGACGGACTCATTCAACACCGCGAGCTTCAGCATGTCATGAGAGCTTGCATGGAAGAGAATGGAATGCAGTTCAGCGACGAGCAGTTACTGGACCTCACCACAGCTATGTTCGAGGATGCTGACACAGAACGTCGCGGGGAAATAACTTATGATGCTCTGAAGAACCAACTCGCGAAACATGGCGGGCTTCTGGAGAATCTGTCTATCAGGTAAATGTAGTAGAATGTTCTAGATTTAGGACCTGTTTCACATGTTTTCAGTTAATTCTATTTGACAGTTATCGTATTAAATAGCTAATGTAGATAGTACTAATTTTATTACCATTTATTTCGGAGCATAGATTAGACTGTGACTTTTGTATATGGTCGATTTTTACATTTATGTGGCGAGTAACATCTACTCAGAAGTCATGAAATAAGGTCTTAAATATTTAGATTAATATGGCTATGGGTTTGTAACGTATTTTGGAGGTCAGATTGACTGAAACATCGGAGATGCGAGTACTGAGGTTCATACAAAACAAATCTAAAGTTAACTATTCTTAGAGTAGTAATATGCTAAAACGTAATACTGGGATGCTGTAGCTATTAGGTATTGATGAGGTAGATTGTTCGTGAATCTCAACAAAAACGGTCACAAAAATCTCCGAGAAATCAACATTTCTTTTAAAATTCTTTTTAAATTTGTAAAGCGGTAGTGATACCATCAAGTTTACTTTTTCATCTAAAATTCGTTAAAACGAAACTAAATCCAAAAAAATACTTACTTTACTTACAGTATAGATCGCTGGCTGGTGCCGCCCAAGCAAGATCCTCAGCCAATGTCTTTTCGACAGAAGTTGGCGAAGCTCAAGCCGTACCAGCTCTCGCTACCTTACTTCAAGAATAACTACGTGTTTCTCGCGTACCTGGCTGTGTTCTCACTAGTCAACATAGGACTTTTCCGTCTCAAGATGCTACGAGTACAGGAATTCTAATGGATTCGTCATACTTGCTAGAGCTTGTGGTAAGTTTATTGCAAAAATCATTCATTGTATAAGGAATGATGAAATTAAGGTATTAGGAATTGTAGTTTTTAATCATTGAAACTATTTTTGTTGCAAAGAATTACATTATGATGCTGAAAAAAGGGCTCGTAAGAAAGAAAAGATGATTAACAATGGTTGGTATTTTTATACTTGAGCATGTTTAAATTTAAATAGCGAAGTTTTCCATCAACAATATCTCAAAATAATCATCACATATTATTGAAAAATATTACAGCATTTTTGTCACAGAGAATTTAGAATCCCATCTCAGCTTGAAATAAGATCGAGAGTTAAGTATATTATTCCCGTATCCAGGTCAATGTCTAAACTTCAACTGCGCCTGGGTGCTGGTCCTGATGTTGCGGTACTGTATCACACAGCTGCGAGTGCGCGGGTTCAGCTCCGTACTACCGCTCGACCACCACATCTACCTGCACAAGATCACCGGGGTCCTCATCTGCGTCTACAGCTTTGTGCATACTGTCATGCACCTTTGTAATTTTAGTAAGTGCTACCATGTTCTTTTTTGTCATAGGACTTTATTATATTAGATGTAGAACAGAAAATTTGATGTGAATTGCAAAGCCTTTTATGGATTTCCTTTTAAAGTTTGCTATAGCATTATTTAATTCTATGAGATATTTTTACTAGGTATCTTCCACCTGCTTGTAGCTCCATCCGATACTGGGTAAACGCAAATACTTTTTCAACCGAGTTGCGTTGGTTTACCTAAAATGGATACAACAACAATAATAATAATATATATAATATCTGCCCTATATCATATACTTTCCCAGTGCTGAGCACGAGCCTCCTTTACTACTGAAAGGGATTAGGCCTTAGTCCACCACGCTAGCCTATTGCTGATTGGTAAACATCGCACACCCTCAAAATTTCTAAAGTGAACTTCTCAGGTGTGCAGGTTTCCTCACGATGGTTTCCCTCGCTGTTAAAGCAAGCCATAATTCACAAAGTATACACACATAATCTAATGATAAGTCAGAAGTGTGTGCCCTTGAGTTTTTAACCTGCGGACATTCGTCTCGATAGTCCGATCCACTCTCAACTAGGCATCGCCGCGGTGTTAACAAGCATGTCTACGTTTAATTCTATATGTACCTAATTTTAAAAACTTCTGCAATTCCATCTTCCAGGCATGGTGGTAGTAAACGACCCAGTGCTGAACGCTCAGAACTGGACCCTGTACGAGTGGTTGCTGACGGAGCGGCCGGGGCTGTTCGGGCTGGTGCACGGCGCGGCCAACCCCACGGGCGCCGCGCTGCTCGTGCTGCTCGCCGTGATGCTGCTGTGCAGCCAGCCCTGCGTCAGACGAGGGGGGAGCTTCGAGGTATTATGTGCCGAGATTTACTGGTGGTAGGTCTCTCAATGTGTGAGTCCGTCTGGGTAGGTACCACCGTACCTACGTGTCTATTTCTGCCGCCAAGTAACAGTGTGTGGTCACAGTTGTGTTCCAGTTTGATCATTGTAGCCAGTGTAACTACTGGATATAATGAGACTTCAATCTCAACTTAGGATGGCGAGCGTAGTGGAATACCAATTCTGCCTACATTTGCACTATTTACAATCAAATTTTTCTCCTTAATTCACAGGTATTCTACTGGACCCACCTTCTGTACGTTCCGTTCTGGTTGCTGCTGATATTCCACGGGCCCAACTTCTGGAAGTGGTTTGTGCTGCCCGGCACGCTATATGTTCTCGAGAGGATCATGAGACTCGCTTGGATGAGGTATTATTTATTAGCTCGGTATCGGCTTATTTATGCTACATTGATACTAAAAAAAATAGTAAACCTAGAAGTTTATAGGCATTTTAAGATTGGAGGTTAGAATAAACAATCGCATGGCCAAGCGCAGTATTATTCGTTATAGAGTACATACATTCTATTATTGGACTCCACTCTTCTCACCATCAGGTGCAGAGGGTCACTTTCCCGTGCAAGTAATAAAAAATCTAATTTAATTTCTTCTTAGAGTTGCTTTATAAGCAGGCTTTGCATTTACAATTAGTGATTACTCATCTCGTCACTGCCAAAGATTCTTACTGAGTAAGTATTTAGAGTGTCCCAGTCGTTTGACTGCCCATTTGTTAGTATTTTGATTGCTGTTTATAATTTTCTATAGAACTCTCGACTCATGAATTACCTCATACATATCTGCAGGTCAGAACGCGGTAAAACCTACATATCATCAGGTATCTTGCTGCCCTCCCGCGTCACTCACTTGGTCATCAAACGGCCGAACCATTTCGAGTTCCACGCGGGAGACTATGTGTTCCTGAACATTCCTGCCATCGCGTCTTATGAATGGCATCCGTTTACTATCAGCAGTGCGCCGGAGCAGGAAGGTAACGATATTAGTTCCATGCTTGTCTGTACCTGTGGTGTAGTTGTTTTGTAGCGATTTAACAACTGCGCTGTCTCGATTTCGGTGGCCGGGTCGAGCAGTGATGTTATGTTGATAGGATATATTTTATATCCGTTCGGATAGCGACCACCGTACTCAAGGTGTTAAAGCCTGCCATAGTAGCCCACGTAAGTGCGTCGTGTTCCGTCATCAGCCTGTGTATATAGGCCTCAATAGGCCGGCATAATTGTGTTGACTGACGAGGAGTAATCATGTCTCGTCAGTCGACATTCTATTGATCTCTTCTCCCCTTAACATAAGGTGCGGTGGGGTCACTTTGCTGCGCAAATATAAAAATATAAATTCTCTGCATAGCACAGAGTGGCAATGTGATTCAGAATATCACCCTGAAGTCTGTTATTCTGATACTAAGCAAAAAGGGCTGATACTTATCGGTTAATCTCGTGGATCGAACACGAGATTTAACCATATTACTGACGCTGTAATTCAACTAGATACGCCAGCGACGCAGTTAGAAAATAGTACGATGATTAATTTATGTATTTATTTATTTACAAAAATAAAAGGGAAATATTCATAAATAACCAGAGATAATTCTTAAGGCTTAATCAAATATGAGAATCAGCCGTCTCTCAAACTAAGCAAATTGTATCTTGAGAAACAGAAAATTAATTGGTTGATTGATTAATTACAGATTATCTGTGGATACATGTGCGTGCTGTAGGAGAGTGGACGAGTCGCCTGTACGAGTACTTCGAACGGGAACAAGCGAGACTGCACGCTCAACAAATGCCCAACAAAGCCATTGAAGACTCCAACCATAAGTATTGAATACAAAAATTACTTGTAAAGTACAAAGTGTGATTAATGTTGAAAGCTCGTAAAATTTCGTCTTTGATAATTCATATTCCTTGTTTATGAAGGTTTTTAATTTACTTGTAGTATATATATTTTTCTGACGGTCTGGATTCTCATGGAAGGCAGTGGCCCCTTATTGTCGGATTCGGTAGTGAAAACTTCGCCTTGATAATTTCTATTCCTGGTTTATAAAGGTTTTTATTTCACCCATGTATACGATAAATATTCTTCTGACGATGTGGATTGTCAAGGAAGACGGTGGAAACTTATCTTCGACAGTGACAGGGTTTTTGCTATTTGCTTCTTTCTGGTGAAAATAAATTTCCCCTTGTTTCAATGTTTTAAAGTCCTGCAGGCCTCCTTAATTTTAAAATACGGCATTAGTATTGTTTATGGGCAGTTCTCAATCATTATTATAAAAAGTAAGAATTTCTGGTGGCAGGATATTTTTAGTTCGAATAACAAGCACTGTATCATATATATCCAATTTCAAAGAGGCCGGCATAATAATAACTGCTGGCAATGGATAATTATTTCTCATCAAGACTCTCGATCCTCTCACCATCAATTGCAGAGGGATCACTTTATCGTTTAAATATATATAAAAAAAATATTTTATCTACAGAAAAGCCACCAGAACTCTCTCAAGCCTGAGTGCGAAGTTGAAGAGGCGCAGCTCCGGTAACAGTGCGAAGAAGAGATCAGTGGACTTCTCACCAACCAGCTATACCAACGAGAGCTTCGAACTAGACGAGGATAAGGAGAATGAAGACCATAATGGACATATTGAGGGTATTATTACTACAAGGTTCTTAAGAAATTGGTGATTGATGTAGTCTTTGATATTTTATTTATTTATTAACTTCTCTTACATCTACTATTCTGCCGCGCTAAGCGCGAAAGCGGTATGTCAGGGAAATCTTATTTCGAGATAATCGAAGTTTTGTAAATATAGTTTAGAATGTAAAACTAAGATAGTGAAACTCTTTTAAGGTCTTTTTAGTAAGTTCTAAACAAGATACCGTTATTTAAGGAAGTTCATTGGATAGGTAATTCTTTAAGCTATCTGACGACATAAAAATCTAGATTTTTTTTTTTTTAAGATGCTGCTTTTGAGCTTAGCTCGTCAGTATTACAGGGTAACAAATGCAATAGTGTAACACAGTACAAATAAACAGTATTTCGTATTAAATTCCTCACATTTTTAATGAAATTATTGTAGCCGCTATCTTTGTGATTTCATTCAGAGAACAGACATATATGTATGGGCCAGATGGAGTTGTGTTAGAAATGTTAAACTCATCTGATAACATTTGATTTGGATCCAATTGTGATTGTGTTCCCATAATTTTACATTTTAGTATGGAGATAGATTTTGGTATCTGTCAAGTAAAATTGAAATCATTATATAATCTTATTGTGGAGATCAGCTTTAAAACAGTATTATGTAATTAGTTACAATATGGATAAATAAAAAAAATGTAGGTAGCCAACAAACAAACACTCCAGTCACTAACCATTCCTACAGTGCCATGGTTGGTCTCTAATTTATCTGCTTCTTCTACATTCGATTTTCATTCCCAGTTAGAAGAATTTATAATTATTACCGTAAATTTAGTTTCCAATCCTTTATTCTTGTTCCAGCAAGTTCACCAATATCATGCAAAAACCTGAACCCAGGGCTATTAGCACCGCAGCGACATTTAGAGAAGTCGGTTTCGATGCCAGACGTTCAAAAGAATATTAAGAAGAGGCAAAGGATTTTGGCGTGAGTACTGTTAAGTTATAAATTGTATTATGTCAAGATGTTTCTGTTTCTTGCCGCTAGAGGCGCTTATGTTATTTATATTATTTGTGTTCTGCGTTTTAAAATACTGTCCTGTCTGTGGTTCGTTCCAACAATAAAAATGTGCATTTGTTATAGCAGAATTCTTACTTTAGTCCGTAAATAATAACCTAAATCTAATAAGTAGTTTGAGAATAGTTGGTTTCAAGGATCAAAATAATAAATTTCATTCCCAGTATTAGGCGCAGGTTGAGGATATAATGTTGCACACAATACAATATTTTTATTTAATCCATGTTTAATTAAAATATTTCTTTAGTAGTAGCCAGTTGGATACGGCAGCCTAATAAAGTAAGACCTGAAGTATCTTGGATAGACTATATTTTGTGAATATAATAAATCTGATATTAGTAATTATTTTCAAGTAATTCCTTTTACTAGTGGAATTGGTTTATTTCAAAAATTTTATTCCTCTTAAGTATTAATTATTGTTAGTCACATTATATTTACTTTGTGAATGTTGTGTACACCTGTAAGTGGCATGCATATTAGCCAATTGTCAACATGCAATATTTTTTGTAGCCGAGCGGCGATAGCCTAGTTGGGTGTGGAACGGACTGCCAAGACGAATGTCCGCAGGCTCAAATCCCAAGGGCACAAACCTCTGACTTTACTAAAATTATGTGTGTATTCTTTGTGAATTTATCGTTCCCTTTAACGGTGAAGGAAAACATCGTGTGGAAACCTGCACATCTGAGAAGTTCTCTATAGGAATTTCGAAGGTGTGTGAAGTCTACTAATCCGCACTACAGCGTGGTGGACTAAGGCCTAATCTCTCTCAGTAGTAGAGGAGGCCCGTGCTCAGCAGTGGGCAAGTATATTAAACAGGGCTGATATTATTTATTATTATAATGTTTTTTTAGATTTAAGGAAATGTATGCTGTTGGTGTACCTTATTAAATAAATAAATAAAGAAATGAACCATGTTGTCCAGCCTGCGCGAGTTCATGCGCTGCGAGTCGGAGCGCAGCTTCGCGTCGCAGTCGCTGTCGCGCGCGCGCTCGCGGGCCCCGGCGCGCGCCGACTCGCGCCCGCAGCACCGCGCGCTCGCGCACTCCTTCCGCTACATGCGCAACAAGCCCACCATCATCGCCTTCAAGGCGCCCTGCGGCGACGACAGGAGGAGCTCGGGCGACAGCATACTGGCTGCTGGTAACATTCGTAATCTTTTTTATCTTACTCTTATTAATATCATAGTTGGAAATGTTTGTATGTGTTAGAAGTGAGCGCAAAAACCGCTAAACGGATTTAGATAAAATTTGGTACACAGATAGACCATGTGCTGGATAATACAAGCTGCTTTTTATCCCGTTATTTTTTTTAGTAGATGGCGCTGGCGGCCTTCAAATGGCGCCATTAGGCATTACATTGTTGTGTTCATTAACTTTGAATATTATTTCAATGAACTCGATAATAGTTTGACAATAAAAAAATCGCTGCGTTGCGCTCCGTCATATATGTGCTGGCCCTAAGAGATTGGAAAACTCTTGAAATGAAAAAAGAAAAATATTTGTTTCGTTCAACATATAGAAAATACATAAGGGAAAGGTTGGGGCCTCCCAGTAGACGTAGGAAATAGCTGTGTCAGGACATCTCGCTCTCACATAACAGCGGTATACAATACTAATTATGCTGACAGAATAAAAAAGGCACCGTTACAATAATATTATTGAAAGTTATTTATGTGTATGAATGTGTGTGAACTCTTAAATGACACTAAATATTTTTGATGAGTATAAGTTCATAACCGCCTACCAGCACTAGACTAGCGTGTTGGACTAAGGCCTAAATCCTCAGTAGTAGACATGAACCGTGCCCAGCAGTGAGACAGTATATAATACAGGGCTGAAATTATTATAACACGAAAAATAAAAATATACACAAAAAATATATCATGCTACTCATGACGATGGCAGATACAACTTCCTATAATTTCCTCTACAGCTAGAAGAAGATTGTCAAAAAGCATATCACCTGACAGAGATGTGGAGGCAGAAAGACCTACAGTGAACGTCATCAGTCCGTCCGAATCATCCACTTGCGACAGCTCGTTATCCAACTATCCCATCGGGAAACCACTGGAGGTGAGTAAAAAGAAAGAAGGCAAAATTAGGTCCATAACAGAGTCAATAATAATTTGGTGTCATTGTTCTACTTCATAAATTATTTCCATACATGGGCAAAACATTAAGATTAATCTGTAAAGTGATCTCCAACGCAGCGACGTATCTTTTGAATAAATTAAAATAAAATAAAATAAAACAATTCTCTCACTCTCCGTTACTACCCTTTGAAGGGCAAATTATATGGCGCTAACTACATCCAGTATTTCTTGGCATGTCACTAAACCAAAAAGGCGATAGAAACAAACTCGACGTGGCTGAAACTACTCACTGAGAGGCAAATTATATGGCGCGAACTGCAGTTGGCTGCAGTCAGTATTTGTTGGCATGTCACTAAACCAAAGAGATGATGGCAACAAACTCGACGTCTACAAACCTTTTCGCAGGTGTTCGTGGACGGTCCATACGGCGCAGCGTCGTCCCGCATCTGGAGCGCGCAGCACGCGGCGCTGGTGGCGGCGGGCATCGGCGTGACGCCGTTCGCGTCGATCCTGCAGGCGGCCGCGCAGCGACACCGCGCCGCGCGCCTCACCTGCCCCGCCTGCGCGCACGCCTTCAGCGCCCCCGCCGTGCACTCGCGACACACGCTCAACAAGGTACGGCTCCTATGCTACACCCCTAACCAACGAAGATCCGTATAATTTCAATCAGGGCATAGGTTAAGGAATACAATCTTGTCTTAATGTAATTTAGTGCTTAAGTATTCTTTATAATTATTGGGTGCTGCCTTTCGTTAAATAATAAATAAAAAGATCACTCAACTAATCACGTCTAAAGTCATAGCACACATATCAACTCGGCTCGGAGAAGCTCACGCGGTGCGGTGCGTGGTCAACTTACAGTTCCCGAGGTTACGGCTCGTCGTCCACGCGATAACGCCTCTCAATCCTCTGGAGCCAACCATGTCCACCAGTGGTCGGTGAGCCGTAGCCGAGTCGACGTACCGGAGCTGCTGATTCGCATTGGTGACGTGCTTATGTTAGGTTGACGCATGTTTGACGGCGAGGCGAAAGGTGATACGGTGACTATCCCCTTCCGAGTTGATATGTGTGCTATATTCTTAAACTGTATTCAAGTATCAGTGTATGAAAACTTCTATAGGTACACGACTATAGTCCTATTATCTTAAGACAAATAAACGCAAGCAAAATGATTCGACGTCATATCAATAGATTGTTACAAAGATGTAGTTTCGCTCTTTGAAATCAGGATATTCATTATCCTGTAGAAAATAATGATGCTATGGTAATTATTTCGTATATAAATCAGTAAGCAAAATTATGCTATGTTAATTACTGCTGTATTTGGATCAGTTTGTATTACATTAACATACTTTCCCTTAGGTGGACTTCTTCTGGATAAACCGTGAGCAGCGGTCGTTCGAGTGGTTCGTGTCCCTCCTCTCCCAGCTGGAGATGGAGCAGGCGGAGCTGGACGGGCAGGACCGTTTCTTGGACATGCACATGTACATCACCAGTGCGTTGCAGAAGTCCGATATGAAGGCGGTCGGGTTGCAGCTCGCCTTGGATCTGTTGCATGAAAAGGTTTGGGTTAATGATTAGATTAAGATCTTTTATTTCCTCATAAGAATTAGATCATGGTTAACTACGAGCGTACAGAATTTAAAAGAGTAATACAATAAATTAAGATTATGCATATAAAGACTAAGTGGGTAAACTAAAAATTTTTCGAAGGCAAAGTGTCGATGTTAAATAGTAACCGGCTTCCACACATATACAGTAATATTAATGTTTGGCTTAATATAGTATCAACGTGTCATGATATCCATATGATATTATTTAACACGATACAATATGTATATTGTTATGAGAGATTGGAGCACGTTCTGTGCACTGTTTCATATCTTTGATGAGCATAAGCCGATAACCGCCAACTAGAACTAGCCCTAGGCCAGTGCGGTGGACTAAGGTCCAAACCTTTAAGTAGTTAAATGATAATTATTTTACTTTATTCCAGCATATTGTGGTGTTGATAGATCCTTACATTACATTATTCTAGCTGACGTGATATCTTACTTCCAGATCAAAGCCTGGAGATATTGTTAAAAACCAATATTATCATAACTACATAAATGATGCAAAAGTTTTGAGAATTACTGGGAGTCATATTTCCATGAATTCTTAGTTATTATTGACTGACACGGCTTAATAAAGTTTAACCCTGAAACCATTAAGGATGCTGCAATAGTTTTGGGAGTTTATGATACTAATGAAGTCATATATGAAGGAACTCCTAGTCCTTGTTGACTAACATAAATAAATTTTAGATCCGAAATACAAGACAACATTGACGAATAATCCCATTACAGGAAAAACGCGACCTCATAACAGGTTTGAAGACGCGCACGAACGCCGGCCGACCAAACTGGGACAAAGTGTTCAAGCAACTCCAAGAACAGAACAAGGGGAAGGTCACGGTATTCTACTGTGGACCTCCACAACTAGCAAGGATTCTGCGAGTTAAGTGCGATCAGTTCGGATTTAATTTTAGGAAGGAAGTGTTCTAGATCATTCTATTGTCTACTGCTGGGCTTGAGCATTCATGTCTAAAGCTGCTGGGTTTATTTGCTGTGTGGCTTTAATTGTAAGATTTACATCTAAAATTAAATTGATATAGGTTTTATTAAATTTAATTCGCAAATGAATAATATTGATATGTTTGAAAATGGGCTTTATTACATTAACTGGACTATTAATTACTATAAATATGACTAAAATAAATGCTATTCAATTCCGAAACGTACGCTTTAGTCAGTGATATAGTCCTTAATTTATTTTTTGAACGAGATTTCTATATACTTCTTCACAAGAGCACCAGCAGTGAGACAATATTGTACATAAACATGGGTTCGTAGACTTCTCAGGCCACAAAGATAGTCGTCCTAGATGTATTTTTGCCTTAAATAAGAACTGCTAAATATACCGTTGCCATGAATGAATCTTGTTGCTCACAATTTTTTATTTTTAATAATTAGCCTAAAAGGCAAAGGAAAGTTGAAGTACAACTATGAAGTTTGAAAAAATATTTTTAATAAATACTTTAAGATGGATGGCCAGAAAAAAATGTGTACATTTTTATAGTTTGTAACTTTTTTTGGTTGTTTACCTTAGAAGTTTGTGCTATAAAAGTTGTGTTGACTATTCCGTACTATATTTCTTCTTTCTATAGATCATAGAGTTTTTACGTTGACAAACCATAATTTAATTCAATATGGCTGACATTTATAGTTCCAATTTCAAAGTATTATTCAAGCTTTGCTCAGATTTCATTTCATGATGAAATTAATTGGTTCCTTTTTTAAATGTTTTATTTTTTTATTTTTGTTTTTAAGCCAGCTTCTTTTACTTTTTTCTACCTAACAGTCTACCTTCCTTTTCAATCTTCGCGAAGCTTCTTGTTGACATTTTAATTTATTTATTATGGCGATCATATTTCTAGTAAATATAAAGTGCCTAATTTAAATTATTTGTATATAATTAATTGTAATTTTTAAATGAGTTTCGTATATATACCAGTGCTAAAGACAAACTATTTTCTGACATTTATTTTAATTATCTAAGATTTGGAACTCTTGCTTTCCTCAAATATCTGACCCTAAATTAGACAAACAGGGTCTATAGTAGTCAAGTAAACGGTTAAAAAGAAGAAGTGAATATTCGAGTCCAAGAGGACATTGTGGCTTCCGTTAAAGCGACCCAGTAATGAAATATATTATCTAGACAGGTGATACTTTCAGTCATTTTATGTTTATATTATACCAATATCTACGTTAGAGTATGAATAAAGTATACAAAGTAGGTGCGCCTGACGGTGCTTTGAACTAAATGGTCCACCCATTTAACATTATAAATTTAGTAAATGCTTTTTACTCGTTTGAAAAAGTGAATACTAACGTATTTCAGTGATGAGCCAATACTAACCTATAAGCAAGACTTCCAAATTTTGGTTTACAATTCAAAACCTAGCGAACGAAAAAAAATGTTTGTAAAAGTAAATATCGAGTAAAGGATAATTAAAATGTGAGTTTAGTTCTTCACATTTCATTTCCTTCCTTCAGGTCTTCACATCATCATAATATTTTTTCATGAAGGCAGATATGACATTTCTATACAATTGTTAAAATGCATGACAGTTACCGTAAGTTATCGTTTTGTATGTATTGTTTGTAATAAATATTTGTTATAACAAGTGTTTTATTATGATTTTTTGTGTACAATGAAAGACGAGACGAGCAAGTCGCTCGCCTTATCAAGCACAAGTAAAGGCGATGATATGAGCAAAATGAAGCGCTAATTATATTTTTAGACGCTGTTCAAAATTTATAAAGCATACAGCAAAATAACTAAATATTATATTTCTACAATGTGTTATATTCACTTTGGTTGTTTACATTTTTTTATAATGTCGATATTGTATCAATAAAAAAAATAGAGGAGATTCATAAAAGAATAACGGTCACTGACACGGGCCAGCAGTCCAGTAACAAGGACATAATATTAAAAATAATAATAATGTATTAAGGTTATAGCTTAAGGTCCATTTTTCATACATTTTGTTTCACCTTTAATCTGGGTAACTAAACAAGTATTGACAAGTAAAGAATTTAAATTCACGTCTAGTTAGTGATTAGTTCTCGCAGTTGAAAGAAAAACGTAAAAATTTAATACGACGAAATTTTAAAGGCCGAAATATCCATGCATATTAATTATTTTTACGTTTTTCTTTCAATTGCGAGAACTAATCACTAACTAGACGTGAATTTAAATTCTTTACTTGTCAATACTTGTTTAGTTACCCAGATTAAAGGTGAAACAAAATGTATGAAAAATGGACCTTAAGCTATAACCTTAAAGCAATTATAACGCGCCGCTATCCTAGCCGATGACATCGGGCATTTCCGGAAGTATTCGGCTGCGCGGTCTGGCTGGCAGAAGAGAAAATATGTCACGCGGCGACTATTCTATTATTCTCTCTGGTTGGACGTTGTCCAAAAATGTCTAAAATTGTATTCTGTAATTATGTTGCTAATATAATGTTTACTGTAAAAAGAGCGATTAACACAATGTAATATATTTTTAGTATTTATTTATATTATTAGTTCTCGTACTAAAAACACGCAAGCTGTGTTCACTTCTTTTTGTATGTTTATAAATAGCTTTTGTCCGCGGTGCCGCCCGTGTGAAAAAGATTTTCCAGGATAAAAGTCTTGCTTTAAATTTTCCTATATAAATAATAGCACTTAGAACAATATATCAGCAAAAGGTAGCTACATTCCATAGCTTTCTATTAGTGAAAGAATTTTTGAAATCCGTTGAGTAGTTACAGAGATTAGTCAATACAAACAAACATACAAACTTTTCCTCTATAATATTAATAATAATTTGACTAACTCACGGATAAAACTAACCAACAGGAAAAATGATATATACACGAGAACACATTATTACAATTAAATAAAAATGCACGTCAAAAATAATTCCTAACTAAAACTGATATAAAAACGATCAATAATTTCATACATAAAACTCACTAAAAATAGAGTATTATCAAAAAAACATATCTGCACATTTGATATCGCAAAAATTAGCGGAAGCGTCACCAATGGCCTCGCCTCAAGGTTCAGTTGAAGGTCCAAGAGCGGCCTCGCTGTAACCTCGTCTGAGGTCACGCGACCTTCAAGCAAGGACGTGTCCTTTGAATTCAATGTCGGCAGTTTTAGCAAGGTTTTTGGTAAATTTCAAATAAATCAATAATTTCAAGGAAAGAATTTTTGCTTGATTTTTTAATAGATCAATTTATTAGGATTAAAATTTTCAGTGACCTTAATTGAAGGTTAAGACCTTGATGAGTCAAGGTCAAATTTTTCAGCAATAATAAATAAATATTTACGTAAGTGGTGTTTCAAACAATAATTTATTTATATACTGCGTAGTCAATAAATTGATTAAATTGTAATAATCTTTATTCCGTCATTGACCTTGGTTCGAGGTCATAATTTGCAAATTGCAAAAATCGTCATAACTACGCTGTGACGCAACTTAATAATGACATCCAAAGCAATTAAATGAATAACCATGTGCGTAAATTTTTTGTGATACTAAAGCGACCTACCTCAAGTAGGTACTATAAATGAACTTGACCTTCAATCAAGGTCAATTTACTAACGTTATCATTATTTCAAATACTGACATCTAGCGGCAAAATTTAGTAACATTTTATAAGCATTGTTATAACGCTAAGTTTCTTTCTACTTATACAAATGTTTCAAACTGCATTGGTTAGATGGCGCTAAATACAGTTTGAATATAGAAAAAAATCTATACATATTAAAAGCTGTATTTACATTAACTAATGCTAGCCATTTTATACCCACCTACTAATATTATAATTTAATCATCAACTAATGGAAAATTATTTGTCGTTCATAAGGTGTTTTTTTGGGTATCGGTCCCCGCAGTCAGCAGCCGAAAGCTACGGGAAATGGGATACTGGAATTCCCCGGCTTACCGACTGCAGGGTCCTGAAGGAAAGTGTGGAGGAATGTGAACTCTCTTACGATGGGAGGAGGGGAGAAGGCCAAGAAATGTTCGCGAGCTCTCACAGGCCTTAATGTGAATTGTTTACCATGAAGTAAACAATATAAATTAAGTACGCACTTAGCTGTGTGACTAGGACAGCGACAAATGTCAAAAAAAAGGTCATGTTAGTGAACAAAAAAAAATAATAAAAAGGACACAAACGTTTAAAAGCGACTTGAAATTATGAATTTGTTCAGCTAGAATTGAAAGAACGCATCCAACATTTTGCGGCATTATTCCACAAATTATTGCAAGAGTACATCTGGCCTTATGGGACAATCCCGAAGACTGTAGGACGGTTCGTTTAATTAGGTTATATAAGATATATCTTTTCTGCAAAACTACGTACAAATAACATATGGATAAAAGATTAGTTCGAACTTACATAAAATTCCTTTTAGTATGATTAAATTGAAACGTGTTTCTGATAGTGATCAGAATTTCGGAAACATTAAGAAATTAACGATTATTTTGATATTCTTATCTACATTTTCGTTTCGCTTTTTCGGGTTGGGTCAGAAGTATAATTATAGAGTGGTATGACTGGCAAAATGCCACGGGCCCAAGTTTCAAGGGCCCCAAAATGTTATAAAGTCATGAAACTTTGTACATTGGGATCTAAGAAAAGGTCGACGGCAATATCTATATAGGTATAGTAATTTTGGAAGGGTATAGTGTAGTACTATAGCTTAAGAACTCCTATGGCATTTGCTGGTGGTAGAATGCATTTTATAGCCGCCTGAATAGCGACCACCGTACACAGTTGTACGTACGGGAGGACATTTGCCGCGGTTCTAGGCATCCAGTTAAATGTGTATATCTCATGGTTGCCAATTCACATTGACGCCTGGGGGCTCACGAACATTTCCTGGCTTCCTTCCCTCCTCTCATCCTAAGGGATTTCCCTATCGTTGCCCCGCACTTCCATCCCAGATATACCCTGCCAACTTTTCTCCAGGGACCTGTAGTCGCTAAGCTAGGGGAGTTTTCCTCGCAACTCCGGCCGCTTTTTCGTGATTTTTATCCCTTTTTTTATTTTCTCGAGATAAAAGGTAGCTTATAGCACTTTGGAATAATGT
The DNA here is from genome assembly GCF_014839805.1 of Manduca sexta. NCBI lineage: Eukaryota > Metazoa > Arthropoda > Insecta > Lepidoptera > Sphingidae > Manduca > Manduca sexta. The sequence goes on from NC_051119.1 coordinate 7,269,913, forward strand.
AGCTTCATATTAGTAAAAACAAATCAAAATCGGTTCAGTAGTTTCTGAGATTATCACGGTCAAACAAACAAACTCTTCAATTTTATATCTATACATATCATAAAACAGGTCCGAAAACCTGTCTGTATATGATCGATTTCTCAAAATCTACTGAACGGATTTTTTAACGGTTTTTACTAAAAAATAGTGCAATTCTTGAGGAACGTATAGGTTAATAGTACATTACAGTTTTATATAAATTGACTGGAATATAATGATTACTGTTGAAGAAGTCACGTGGTTGTAAAAAAATCTCGAGGGTCGGGATTTACACAATCTTTGTGACACACTGATTTGCACGCGGACGAAATCGCGGGCATAGTTATGATCGGTACCTATAGATTCAAAAATGATTCATACAAGGGAGAGTCTTAATGACAAGGCATCACCATTACGTCACAAAAGCGATCACTGCTAGTACTAGAATTGTGACATCATTCTTTTATACGGTTTATTTTTTTTAGTATATGATTCTGAGTTTATATACCTACAGCGCGGTCCACTAAATCCAAATTGATAAGCTTTATACTAAATGTATCGATAAGAAGAAATATAGTTGTAAATAATGCTTTATTAATGATTCGAAATTAACTTCTATAAGTACAGTCAACGAAATAAGTATAACATCTGTTTGTCAGCCGTGTTAGGTCTACTCATTTACTTAATTTCAGACTCCGGACAGATAGAGTTGCTTATTCCAGATCACTGGTCAACCCAGGCACCTAAGATCACAACGCGATGGTACCGTGTGATATACGTATAAAGATAGTTATGCGCATCAATGAATAATAATCAAAAGTAATTTTCCTCTAGTATATAATAATAATATCAGCCCGGTATTATATACTGTCCCATTGATGAGCACGAGCCTCCTCTACTACTGAGAGGGATTAGGCCTCAGTCCACAACGCAGGCCTAGTGTGGATTGGTCCTCTTCACCTAACTTCAAAGTTCTTATAGAGAATTTCTCAGGTAGGTAGGTTTCCTACAAACCTTTGAAATTCCTATAGGGAACTTCTTAGATATGCAGGTTTCCTCACGATGTTTTCTTTCACCGTTAAAGCAAGCGATAACCGAGCGATAACCGATATAGACGAGCGGAACCGCAAGCAAAACCTAGTCTGGAATACCAAGATGTCGGATTACTAAATAGAACATGTAGGTAATTGGCTAGGTTATATGCAAGATTGGGATTTATATGATTTTTTTTTTAATTTCTTTGATTGACGAAATGAGCTTGCCGTTTGCCTGATGTTAAGCAATACGACCGCCCATAAACAGTAAAAACACCATCTAACACCTTCAATTACAAAGCATTGTTTGGTATTCCACCGCGCTTGCCATTCTGAGACAATTAATCCTTGTTAGTATTTACCTTAAATATTACCATATTTTCTGCAAATATAATATTTTTATATTAATATCTAAGAACGCCGAACATCTTTTCAGACGGACATTTCAAATAAGACAGCGACTTATTACCACTTATATTGAGTTCAATAACCTACCATTAATTTATTTTGTGGTCAGTTAGTTCATTCTGATTTCTAATGAAACATTTGATTAACTTGGTCGGTGATTCGTTTTCCTGGACACTTACCCAGTATTATAGCTGAATAAAATTCCCTTTTCCTTAATTATTGAGTGATTATGGAACTTAGATGCAAACTAAGCTGATGTTATAAATATGTAGCATTTAAATCTCAATACATTAGGTACAGAGGACTCAGTGCGCGCAAACAAAGAATTGATGGCTCCTAAGTAAACTATCACATCTGAAAAATACCGATTTTCTAGCTTTTTGGTATCTTAGTTCTACCGAAATCATTAAAAAAAATCTTCATTTATTAACATTTTTTCTGATACGATAATTTATTTAGGAGCTATGGATATATCAAAAATATTTGTACACGACACGTGCCAGCTACAGCGGCTTAGCTACCGACACATCAGCCATATCCGTGCCTATACCCACATTAAACTAGGCAGCCGCCTAAAAGTTCGCAATGCCTTAAAGGACCCCCAAAATTTTTTATTTGTATGTATTTTTCGTATTTTTTACATGAGCCAGCTTCCTGGACCTAACTACCGGCGCATTAGCCATGTCAATGATGATCCATACCTACATTAAACTACGCGGCTGCAAAGTTTGCACTGCCTTAAAAAACGACAAAAAAACATATAGGTCCCTTCTATAGCAACTACGCCACTGACCACCTGCTTGATAGTATCATCTAACCAATAGTAATGCCCCCCCTCCCCGCTCAGGTAATTCTTGTGCAGTCGCTAAGGCCTGCCCAAAAAAACAAAATTTAATCAGCGAATGGATTTTTAAACTAAACCCAAGCGGTCATCAGCAATTATTTTCCTAAAGTGTGACCTAAAAAATACTTTAAAGTTAAATTATTTATAACCAGCGTTAGCTCTCAACTCCGCCCGTATAAATAATTTTTTCCTGGATAAAATCGCACTCTTAATAAAATAATGACCCATTTCAAAATTGCCAATTTCTGGGAATTGTTGTTTCTTCCCTTTTTTTTGTGCTATAGGTTTAATTTTGTATCTATCCTCAATAAATAATATTATAGCAACTTCAAAGAAAGGTAGCAAACAAAAATTAGTTTTCCGACGACTGCCACAAATTAACCATTTTTAAATAGGTCATTATTTTATTAAGAGTGTGAAATATAATTAAAAGTATAATACTTTATTTATCACGTAGGCAAACAAAGTTGAACTTGTGATATTGTGTCAAAACAACTTATAAGAATAATTATTATTATTTCTGTATAACACTTAAGATCACTGTTGCAGCCATAATATGAATAAAAACTTTTTAAATCGAAACTGACGTACTGGCTGCTTGTCATCGAATTACGAAATATATTATTTTATAAAAATGGAATATAAAAAATGATTGTCATTCTTCTTTAATAAAATCTATGTCATGATTGTATCTCCTAAAATTATTTATTATTTTACACATAAAACTATTAGATTAAACCGAAGCTTAAATATGGTCCATGTCGAGCCGGATAAATAAGGAATCAGAATAATATAATATTGGACGGTGGAGTAACGCTATTTTATTAATTATTTTACCCAGCACTCTCGATTAATATGTACTGAGGTAATGGTAAGCTGACCTATTATTGTTAACATTGTAAAAGGTTAGTGTTAATTCAAGAGTTGTTACTTACCACCATAATATTGTAATTACTAACTATAGTTTTATGTGTTTTAATTATAATTTACTTATGTAAAGTTGCAGGACTGCAGCACTCGTCTCCTAAAATGACCGACATCAAAGTTCTTCGGCGGAAACGAGGCAGCTGTAAAGCTCGATTAACAATTTTGCGACCTACTTATCCCAGTTGACGGATTCGGAACTGAACCCCGACCAGGTATTGGAGTTACAATTGCGCGTCGATAGGTTAGGAGAATTGTTTGACCAATTTAATGATATTCAAACTCAGCTTGAATGTTTATCTGATAACTTAGATGAAGAATTAATTGAAAGATCTGCTTTTGAATCGGAATACTATGCACGATTTGTCCAGGCAAAGAATAGGCTAACTGTTACGAAAGCGGATGAAGATGATTTCAAAACAACAAACAGTAGTTCAAAGCGTAAGGTCGCCCAATTGCCCAGTATCAATTTACCAATATTTTCAGGTTCATATGAAAATTGGCTCGCATTTCGGGATACTTTCATTAGTTTAATCCACAAAGATGACGACATCGACGAAATTAATAAATTTCATTATTTAAAGACATCATTGGAGGGGTTTGTTGCTTCAAAACCATGTTTCGGCAATTTTGACCTCGATCCACTAATGAAAGAGTCATCAAACAATTTGAAATCTATGATAGACCAAATTAATAAACATATTCGAGCTTGTGAGAAATTAGGCGAACCTGTTAATAGCTGGGACACATTGTTAATTCATTTATTTAGTCACAAATTAGATGCAAGGACATTTCGTGAGTGGGAAGTGTATAAAAAGCGACTTGACAAATCTAAGTCCATTCTTTTTAAGCAGTTTATGGAGTTTATGCAAGAACGTGCAGACTTTATTGAGACATTAGAACGCGCTCAGCTTTCTAAAACTAAAAAAACACCTGACATTCCGACAAAGCATAATGCGAAAAAGTCTATGGTGTCTTTGAGCGATAATATTAACTCATCTTCTCATAGTTTTCTTTGTCCGGAATGTAATGGAGATCATTACCTTAGTACTTGTCCACAATTTCTAGCATTGAGCATTGACGAGAGAATGTCAGTTTTGCCTAAATATAAAGTTTGTTATAACTGTTTTCATCGCGGGCACTATCCTAAAAAATTGCAAACGATCAGGGTGTAAAGTTTGCAATTATAAACATCATACGCTGATTCATAACACGAATTATAAGTCAAAACATATTAACAATAAATCAAAGCATCGCTCGATTGGTAGTGAACGATCCGAAGTGTCCCCATCCGCGGGCGCCGAGGACTGTGCTGTCACCCCTAACGCTCACTCAGTTGCACTGTCGGCAAATCTTACTGCACATTCGCATACAAGCAACTTGCCCGACATTCTTCTGTCGACTGCTTTAATCAGATGTTACGATAATAATAATAAAGAACACATTGCACGTGCTCTTCTTGACTCAGGCAGTTCGTCGTGTATAATGTCAGAAAAACTGTTTAAGCAATTAAATATACCATCTAAATATACTAATAAATCTATACAAGGCATTAATAATTTACTGTCACAAGTAGAGAAAATGTGTCGTGTTCGTATTAAGTCACTATGCGAATCTTATTGTGATAATTTATTATGTTTGGTTTTGCCGACAATTACCGATAATGTGCCTCATAGGCAGATGCATTTAAATATACCAACAGATATACCTTTAGCTGATCCGTATTATCACACTCCAGCACCGATAGACATGATATTAGGAGCTGATGTATTCTGGAATTTACTAGGATCAGAAAGAATCGTATTAGGGAATCACCAGCCTATTTTATTTGAAACTAGACTTGGTTGGGTAGTCAGTGGCCCAATTAATACCGGTTTAGCTAATAAGTTTAATCAACCTGTCAAATGCAATTTTGTAACCATTGCTAATGACAAATCTTCACAATTAGATGACTTACAAGCTCAGTTATCGCTGTTTTGGCAAATAGAAGAAATAAGCCAGCATGAGTCATCCACTTATTCAGTTGAAGAAGCACTTTGTGAAGAACATTTTGTTAAGAATACGACACGTTTAGAAAACGGTCGGTTCTGCGTTAGAATTCCGCTGAAAGTATCTTCTGATACTTTAGGTGATTCATTTCATCGTGCAAAACGATGCTTTTTAGCCATAGAGCGTAGAAAAAGGCCTTTCATTGAAGAAACTTTACACGCTTTACCTGAACTCAAAACACATGTTTGTTTTCATAACATTTATAAAGACAAACATTTTGACAATGGTTTGATTAATTTTGAGCGATTTTCAAATTTTATAAGGTTACAACGAGCGGTTGGTTTTATGTTTCGATTCATTAAAAGGTGTAAGGGCCAGTCAATTAATAGTGAATATTTATCCGCTCACGAACTGCAGGATTCACTCAATTTAATTATTATTCAATCACAAAAGGAATCATTTTATGAACATGATTTATTATTAAATAATCAGAAATTACCTCATAAAAATGACTTCTTAAGTTTAATGTTTTTCTGGATGAAAATAAAATCATCCGTTTAGGGGGTAGATTGCATCATTCAGAATATTCTTTTGAGAAAAAACATCCAATTTTATTACAGTCCACTCATCATTTTACAAAACTTTTATTTAAATATGAGCATCGAAAATTAATGCATGCAGGTCCCCAATTATTATTGGCTACAATAAGAGAAACTTACTGGCCTTTGGGTGGTCGCAACATAGCCAGATTATGCTATCGTCAGTGCGTTCGCTGTCAACGTTTTAAGGGACAAGTTGTTCAAACACAAATGGGCAATTTGCCATCAAACAGATTGTCACCAGCTGACTTTCCTTTTCAAAGTGTAGGCGTTGACTACGCGGGTCCCATAACATCGGTTAATCGTCAAGGTCGTGGATGTAAACTAATGAAAGTTTACATTGTAATTTTTGTGTGCTTTACGACTAAAGCCATACATTTAGAATTAGTGGGCGATTTGACGAGCAGCAACTACTTACAGGCTTTGCGTAGGTTTATGTCCCGAAGAGGAAAGCCTCTTCATATTTATTCAGACAATGGGACATCATTTGTAGGAGCCTATAAAGATCTCTCTACATTCCTTAAGCGCAATTGTAACTCCTTAGCTGAAGATGCGGCTCATGATGGAATCAATTTCCACTTTATTCCTGCCTACGCCCCACATTTTGGTGGTCTTTGGGAGGCGGGTGTTAAATCCACTAAACATCATTTAGTTAGAGTGCTGGGCAATTGTCACTTAACTTATGAGGAGCTAAACTCCACCTTAATCCAAATAGAGGCAATTTTAAATTGTCGACCGCTCACTCCGCTGTCATCAGACGCTGAAGATTTGCTGCCGCTGACTCCAGGTCATTTTTTAATCGGAAGACCAGTTACTTCACTACCTGTTCAAAACTTGCGGGACTGCTCTTATGACCACCTGACTCGGCATCAAAGGATCGAGCAACTCAGGCAACATTTCTGGGTGAGATGGAGCAAAGAGTACATTTCAGAACTTCAGAAAAGAGTCAAATGGCAGAGTGGCAAAGATTATCATTTAAAAATCGACGCCCTTGTCATCATCAAGGACGACAATTTACCACCAATTAAATGGAAGATGGGCCGAATCATAGCACTACACCCTGGTACTGATAATATCTGCAGGGTGGCTGACATACGGACTGCAGGTGGCGTAATAAGAAGAGCTGTCTCGAAGATTTGTCCCCTCCTCTAAAGAAACTTCGGGTTGAAAGCAAGCTTTCAACGGCTGGGGGCATGTTGCAGCCATAATATGAATAAAAACTTTTAAATCGAAACTGACGTACTGGCTGCTTGTCATCGAATTACGAAATATATTATTTTATAAAAATGGAATATAAAAAATGATTGTCATTCTTCTTTAATAAAATCTATGTCATGATTGTATCTCCTAAATTTATTTATTATTTTACACATAAAACTATTAGATTAAACCGAAGCTTAAACAATCACTTACATAACGGATATTTTAAATTATGGATAAAAAGTCACAATTTTCAGTTTCTCGGGATAAAATGGAGCCTATATTTTGAGTTACATTACTCGCAATATATCGATGAAAATTACATTCCATTTCATGCAGTAGTTTGTACGTGATGCGTGTACAAACATACAGAGAGACTATAAATATTGTATTTTAACTTCAGTTGTTTTAATAAGGTTCTTATTGGAGCAACAAATAGACATCGATCCATACAGACATCGGCATTTTCCAATTTTATTATATATATAATAAGACGATTACAAACTTTGGTCGAACAAATACAGTAATAAATGATCTCTGCGGTTTCCTTAAACGGAGAATAAAACCGCAGAAGCGGCTGACAAAGTTTATCCTTAATACCTAAGCTAATAGAGATCTATTTTTACTGTTTCCTCAAAGGAAAACCGACTCAATATTTCATAGCAATAAAGTATAATGTTTATGTTACTGTTCAAGTATTGGTTAGGACATTTTGTAACTTTCTCCAAAAATACTTAATGGTTAATCTGCGTGCAGTTTGGTGCCGTTTGGTGCAGATTAGGTCAAACTGCCTGCCGTTTCATGCAGTTTAGGTGGTTCTGCATGCAGCTTGATGATGTTCCGTCCAGATTGCAGATTGTCTTTATACAGTATCGTGAAGTTTCGTGCCGTTTGGTGCAGATTTGATTATTCTGCATGCAGTTTCGTGCAGACTGCACGTTTTCTATTGTTCACTGTGGAGCGATAGTAAAACGCTGTTGCTTCCTCGGTATTCGCGGCGCGACCCCCGATATGGTGGTAGCCTTGCCAGCTATCACATAACGGGATGGAACTTGAAGAAAAGTGGGTGCCCTGGTTGCGTCTCTGCATACTTATCCTTCCGAGATAAATGCGAGAAGTGTGTTTTTAATTACATGAATAATACAATAACAATATTATGAATATGAATCATATTATAATGTTAAATATATATGATACGTGGGTTAGTTGCTATATTATTATATGTACACAGATGGCCCGGTAAAGGTCTTTTTGACATTTCGTTAAGTACTAAATCAAACCACATAATTTTCTTTTGAAAATAACACTGGCTACTGATTGATACCTTCCTAACCGAATTTCGGCCACGGCGGCCAACCTTAACGGATATCAGCCAAGTACCCGGGACATTTTATAGTGCACAAGTGTGTGCGCAATATATAGGTGGAGTCTCTGTTCCTTCACTCTCATAGTCCGGTGAGACGGCAATCCGACATGACCGGAGAGAGTTCAGGCGCAGGACCAACGGCTTTACGTGCTTTCCAAGGGTACGACACCGCTAACTCCCTGACTCCGAGCTGCGCCTGAGTAATTTTTGGGACGGAAAAACCCAGCAACAATTATTTTTGGCCCGACCCGGGATTCGAACCCAGGACCTCAACGCGGTAATCGTGCTGGTACCATGTACAATAACTACGCCACCGAGGCAGTCATTATTTATACGTAGCTACATACTATAAAGACTGTCATAATGTCTCATGTCCATGAGTCATAATTTGTAATTAACTGCTGTACATACATATTACATCCAGTTAATTATTATTTTAATGCTGGAACTATACTTGGGTTTAAACCTTTTATGCTTAACGGGAAAAAGCAATAGCGAAAATGAACTGTAGCATCTAAACACACTATATATATGATTACACTTAGTCGGCATGCCAGCGCACGCGCAACCCATCGTCATTGTAGCTCACTTATATTTAAGTATAGGATCCACGAAGAATCTCACTGAACCAAAAAGAATGAATTCTTTGTGACATGCATACAGAAGAATTAATACAATTGGATTAATTTTACTTAAGAAAACTCACAGACACTCAGCGAGCTATGGAGAGGACTATGTTTAGTGTTTATCAATCAAATCGAATTAGAAATGAGAACATCCGTAGAAGAACGAAAGTCACCGACATAGCCTATCAGATTAGTAAGCTGAAGTGGCAGTAGGCAGGGCACATAGCTCGCAGAACTGATGGCCGATGGGGCAAGAAGGTTCTGGAGTGGGGGCTACGAACTGGCAAGCGCAGCGTCGGACCTCTACCCACGAGGTGGACAGATGACCTCATAAAAGTCGCAGAAGGTCACTGGATGTGGGCCGCTTAAAATAAGTCGATCTGGAAATTTTTGGAGGAGGCCCATGTTCAGCAGTTTACATCCTGAAGCTGATGATAGTGATGAATCTTACCATTAACGCTTTGTTATCAGTGAAGATAGTTTATTCGGATCTGCCGTTAGTGTAGCACTACCATTCATACAATAATTATTTATTTATTTATTTAGCACTTAATATACAAAAGTATATAGGCGGACTTAATGCCATAGGCATTCTCTACCAGTCACCCTTAGGGTGGTGCAGAGATAATCAAGGTAGGTGCATAAGAGGAAGGTAAGAAAACAAAATATTCGGTAATCAAATAATAATTAATAAAAATACCTATATAAATTGTTACGCGCCGCTATCCTAGCCGATGACATCGGGCGTTTCCGGAAGTATTCGGCTGCGCGGGCAGGCTGGCAGAAGAGAAGATATGTCACGCGGCGACTATTCTATTATTATTCTCTCTGGCTGGACGTTGTCAAAAGAATGTTTAAAATTTTATTCTGTAATTATTTTGCTAATATAATGTTTACTGTAAAAGAGCGTTTTACATTCAGAAGTGGGATTATACAAATGATAATTTGAAGTTACATTGAATTCGAATGTGAAGAGAACTATCGGAATAAATCTGTGATGAATCATTGAATGCCAAAATTAAAATTACCAGATTCTCAGATTTTTAGTTACCATGGCAACGTCTACGTCTGTCGAAGTAAATATGTTGGGAATGCATATGGAATTGATGTCTGCACATTAGTACGATTCACGACATTCATAACAAAAACTTCGTTATGCCTGCTGCTTGGCTCACTGGAGAGGGTGTTTTCTTAGAAACTAAATCATTGGAGACAGGAATGACTGGAGTCATGTGAAGTCAAATCGGTGGCGCAACACTTCAGGCTGACAATGCAAACGTGCGTAACTGTTTATTTTATTTAATCTGATCTGTCTGTGGCCGTGAGCCTTTTGATAATATTCTATCTGCAGCCATGACCATTCTGATCATATTCTGTCTGTAGCCATGACCATTCTGGTCATATTCTGTCTGTAATCATGAGCATTCTGATCATATTCTGTCTGTAGCCATGAGCATTCTGATCATATTCTATCTGTGACCATGAACATATTCTGTCATTCATTGTCTGTGATCATATTCTGTCTGTAGTCATGAGCATTCTGATCATATTCTGTGTGCAGACATGAGCTTTCTGATTTGTGTTGCTGGGCCCTATTTGTTTAAAATATAGGTACCCAATTCAGTTCTACTTTCTCAAATTTATTTTTTGTGAATACCTTACGGTATTCACTTTGCAGGATGGCCGATGTTACGCGCCGCTATCCTAGCCGATGACATCGGGCGTTTCCGGAAGTATTCGGCTGCGCGGGCAGGCTGGCAGAAGAGAAAGATATGTCACGCGGCGACTATTCTATTATTATTCTCTCTGGCTGGACGTTGTCAAAAGAATGTTTAAAATTGTATTCTGTAATTATTTTGCTAATATAATGTTTACTGTAAAAAGAGCGTTTTACAAAATATAGATAAATATCAATAAATAAATATAGATATAAATCATATTTACATAAGATATGTAAATATGTAAATTATCGACATCCTAATCTCGGAAATTCTAGTTAGTCATAACAATGTAAGCAGTAGTCATCTACAAAGTATTTTTATCAGCAGCACTAGATTTCTACGCAGACGTTGACAAGTATTGCGCAAGACAAATAAAATGTACTTAATAATATTTAATATAATTTAACCCAATACATGAAGAACCATTCTCATCCTATTTCATTTCGGAGAGTTCCCTGCTGCATCTTCAAAGATCAAGGTCAAACATACTTTTAATATGCTTGTAGGCTGAAGCTAATATGTAATAATGGCAATATTTGGTTTTCATACAATAACTATGAAATACAGTTGTGTCAACTAAATATGCTAAACTCAATACATACATTGTATTACGACACTATCCCATAGGGACATAGGGGTAGGCAGAGACTATGAATGGCCACTTTGCACGATTCTGGCATACTTCAATAGTTTATCTATATTAGTTTACATTTACGGAGTGTTACGGGATCAATCCATGTATATTCCGAAAAATAATTATATCGTCAATGAATACTCTGATCGCCTCTCCACCTATCATCAGGTGCAGTGAAGTCAATTTCCCGTCTGAGATATATTTTCTGTATATTTTTATTTATATAGTAATAAATGAGGATTTTTAAGAGCACGGAAAAGTGGCTTCACTTCAAAGTGACTCTTGATGGTAAGTAGAGTGAAGGTCAATAGAATGTCGACTGACGAGAGATGATTACCCTCTGGCAGTCGATACAATGATGCTGACCTGTTGGAACTGGATACAGACAGGCTGACCTGGAACAAGACATACTTACGTGGGCCAATGTGGCGGGTTTTAACACCTTGTGTACAGTGGTCGCTATCCAGGCAGATATTAAATATATTCTACCTCCAGTAGTAGCAAAGTAACGTATTAAAGTAGGTATAATGAAGTTGTTTAATAATCCTTGTTAAACCGCAATGATGTTTAATGATCAAATATTAATTTAAATTACTCGAAGGGTTTCCCAGATAAATCGTACGATGGTCATGGCATATTAGTTGTATTGCCCTGCAATGTATTTATATTTTTAAGCTATTTTAGCATTGACTCTAACGGACCTTATATTTTTATAGAGACTAGCTTGTTGCTTTTTGGTAGGCGTCGCTGCAGTCGATACTGGGGGAAACCTACGGATGGGATCCTGGAATCCAACGGCTAAGCGCCTGTAGGAGCCTGGAAGCGAGTGGGGAAGGAAATAGGGTAAGGAAGAGTGAGGGAATAATGGGAACTTTCTGGGATGGAAGGAGGGGAAAAGGAGGGTTAATTTTCGGGGGCTTTAATGTCAATTTACAACCACGAGGTAAACACTCATGCTCATGCTTTGAATGTATTTATTAAATAAAATAAAATCGCGGCTTGCAACACTGCGAGTTTTTTTAAACTTAATTTGTATCCAAAAGACTGAGGTGTGACGTAATGTGCTACGCCCAAGATTAGATCACGCAGAGACAAGCGGCAAAACACAAAGAATGTGAAATCGTGTCTGCAAAATGCGCCAAACTGGCAATTATAGTGGCATCTCGTTTGAGAGTTTTTCTTTAAGATATTTGGCCCGCGGCTCCCGCGAGCTATTTATCCATACATGAAGGTACCACTATGATCTTTCCAGGGTCTTTTTTCCCCGGAGTGTTAGCCCAGTATACTTTTCCAGGATAAAACCACTGTAAATAATTATCCGGGACATAGTCTATTAGCAGTCCAAATTTCTTCCAAATTCATTCATCGGTTTCACTGTTTACTTCTAACAAACAGTAGTCTGTGATGACTACTTTTACTTTGACTTTCGTATTAAATAATTTTGTGCCAAAACTCTAGGTGACCTAAGGATCAAAATGACTAACAGCGCGATTGTGAACAAAGAAAAATAATTTTATATTTAAGATTAATATCAAAATACAATAAATTTTAATCAACACAACTGAAGTCATTATTGTACTAATCAAATTAGTTATGGTTTAATCTAAATCCGTGAAAATGTGATATCTTACTGTACGCAATACATTTTAGCCAGAGGTTATGTTTTATACTTTTAATACAATTCGTAGTTCCATTTCCAATAAGCTGTCATGGCTTTTTGGCTTCAGAGACAAAAGTCTACAAGTTCAAGAGCCAAGTCAAATACCTCTGTCTCTCAATCTCTATTCTTTGTAAACGGTGAAGGAAAACATCGCGGAAACCTACATACCTAAGAATTCTTTATAAGAATCAGGTTGTTGGTAGGTATGTAAAGTCTGCCAAGCCGCTGCAGACCAGTAGTTGACTAAGGCCTAAACCCTTTAGTGGGACGGTAAATATATAAATTCATTTCATTCAAACATTTTGCTGGTGGTAGGGTATATTATATCCGCCCGGATAGCGGCCACCGTACACACGTAAAACCCGCCACAGTAACCCACGTAAGAGTGTCGCGTTGCGGGATCAGCAGATCCTGTTCTAACAGGCTTTACCATCAGGTGCAGTGGGGTAATTTGGCCGTGGACCTAAAACTGTGAATTTACATTACGTATTAAAGAAATATGGATATCCTGCAATACACCCGGACGTTTTACGAAATCTCCATTCGTAATTATACTAACAACATGCCTTCTGCTATCTTGAGTCATACCAGGTAAAACGTTGTAATATTTTGCGACATTTATTAAGTACACTGCTTAGACTAGGTATTAAGATCGTCTTTGTCTTGTGAAAGATCTGAATTTGATTTCTAGATCACAAATTCATTCAAACTTTGGAACTCCACTACTGAATATAGACCTCCCTCCAAGATTTCCAAATCTGTTAGAAGCGACCTGCAACCGACAAAAATGATTCATTACAATCCAAAACTTTCGCGCTGTTTATCTAGAAACAATCTTATCTTATTAACATAGGATATATTTTCTCTTATTAATTTTAATTGATACGATAACCCTCTAGTAGATGTCGAGCAAGATAAAGAATGACTGAATGATATTAATAAAAACATCAACGTCATAATATTCCATTGATCGTCATCCGTAAATCTACGAAAACAGCTAATTTTAGAACGCAAGACGTTATTTGCGTTATTACAGTGGGCGGAGTAAGAACAAAGGATTCTTTTGTTTTAGAAACGATTTTTAAAACAGAAAAGCCGTAAGATTCAGATTCGTCAAGAATTTTAAAAGTAAAGGCAACAGCTAAATTTAAAGCCACAACACGTCTCTAAAGTAAAGGTCATAAGGGTTGCCAAAACAAAAGCGTTGCTAAGTCATTTGCGGCTAGTATATTTATCATCATCATCATAATCAGTCAAGCGGCGATAGCCTAGTTGGTTGTGGAACGGACTGCCGAGACGAATGTTCGCAGGTTCAAATCCCAAGGGCACACACATCTGACTGTTCTACAAAAAATAATTATGTGTGTATTCTTTGTGAATTATCGCTTGCTTTAACGGTGAAGGAAAACATCGTGAGGAACCCTGCATACCCGAGATATTCTCTATTAGGAATTTTCGAGGGTGTGTGAAGTCTACCAACCCGCACCAGGCCGGCGTGGTGGACAAAGGCCTATTTCCTCTCAGTAATAGATGAGGCCCGCGTCCAACAGTGGGACAGTATATAATACAAGGCTGATATATTATATTATTATTATAATCAGTCCGTTGCAATTCTACTGGACATAGGCCTTTCCCAAGGTACGCCATAGAGCCCGGTCTATTGCTTTATGAATCCAGTCGCTGCCGCCCCTCTTCTTTAAGTGGTCTCGCCATCTGGCCAGAGGGAGCCCCACACTCTGTTTACTAGCATGTTATCGATGATCCTAATATTGTGTTAATAGTGGATATGACTCAAATTTAGGAAGTTTATTCTTTTTGACAGTGTAACATCGTAACACGTCCGAGTTATGTTATTTTCGTGAAATTCGTGTTGAATGGTGTTCTATATGCCAATTTCAATTGTCTTAAACGCGACGCAGTGTGTTACATGCTTGTTATGAACTATCAAAATAACGAGTGGCATAGAGAATGATTCCTCAGATGAGTAAATCAATGGAGTCAAAAAATTATAATAATGATGATTCAATGCTTCAAAATATTGAATTTTTTTGTGGTATAATATATTTCACACATGATATAGTTAATGATTTAACTATGCCAGGTTGACCAGAATAGCTTGAATAAGACAATAAAAAACTTACTATTTACTGTTGGTGTGTAATAAGTATAAAAAAATATACTGTGTTTTACTACAACATGGTCAGCTTTTATATTTTCCTGGTTAATCTATAAATACTGAAAGAGACAAAATAATACAGTAACAACACAATTATTATAAAATATTATAACTTTAGTTTATTGGGGATATTGTTTTTGTTAAGGAACATTCCGTTACGCATAAAATCCATTTCTTTATCTTTCGATAATAAACTAATAAAATTGTTTTTTTTTACGTACAGAGGTGTACTTAAGGCTGAAATATTAATTGATTATGAAGCTATTTTGCAAATCTAAGTAAAAAATATCAAGTTAAGAGCTTTACATTTAATTTTCGTGATTATCAGTTTTATTTAATTTTTCTACCATGTTTTGGTAACATATTTTTTCTACAAGCATATGAATTCGGGACTTTTGCTATCTCTGTGCCTAAATTATGTTTATGCGGAGTTTTGAAATTTTATTTTGAATTATTTTTTGAACATTTTTACCCATTTTCAACTGGATGGGAATTTTTGTAACTTAGTATGTCTTGATTGACCGGACTATGGCCTAATATAATGGTCCCGTTTTTAATGAATGTTTATAGAAACTTCCTATACTAAATAGAGATAGACTTAATGCTCGATTAACGTTTAAATGCACAAACTTTATCCCCGAAGAGATAGGTAGTGCAACCAGGACACCCAATTTTCACTCTGTATTTTGTCCCATGATGAGATAGCGTCGAGTCTATCTCTATATTCGACACAAATTCCCTAAATTGAATAGTTGATAATGTGAAAAAAAACCTAATATCACTTTGCCCGACCCGGGATTTGAACCAAAAATCTCAGAGTAGAAACAGTACCTCGTACGCAATAACGCCACCGAGGTCTATGATCATTTAGGGTACATTTGATCCCGGAAAATATGAATTGCGACTACTATTCCCGGAATTTCACACAAGCGAGTCTACTATCAAATGCTAGTTTAACCCATTTAGCATCAGAATGTTTGCCGGCAAACATGACAGCTACATAACAGTTACATGATATTACGCGTGTCACGGAAAAATAACCTTATTATGTGGTATATAAACTTATTATGTAGCTGTCATGTTTGCCGGCAAACATTCCGCTGGTAAATGGGGTCCAGCAACAGTTAAATATAATTACATTATAAATATAAATTACTTATAACCAACGTCACAAGTAGACCTATATGAATACATTTACATAGCAATTAGGAGGGGCGGCATAATTGCGGCGAGTGTCGACAATCGCCATATTTACGAACAGATGCGGTGCAGTTTTTGCCGTCACAAAAAAAGAATCATCAACATATATATAATCACAAAATAAATATTAAAAATTAATGCTGTCCAAATTAATTTAACAAAGACGATAAAATAATATCTACTCTTTCATTTTAAGTATCACATAAACTAAAAAAATTGTGATACGTAAAACTATTTATAGAATAATGAAATCTTCCCTATCATATCTTGGAAAAGTCTACACTTGGCGAAAAGTGAATGCACCAGTTGGCCTCATTCTATGACTTTTTTGATAAAAGATGTAAGTG
Source organism: Manduca sexta (assembly GCF_014839805.1). Lineage (NCBI taxonomy): Eukaryota > Metazoa > Arthropoda > Insecta > Lepidoptera > Sphingidae > Manduca > Manduca sexta. The sequence continues at coordinate 7,286,659 of NC_051119.1, forward strand.
GGTGTAAGTGTATGTAAGTCGGTGAATATATGTGAGAATAAATTAAATTGTTCTCAGAATATAATTAATTTATATACCCCCTAAACTTCTAATGAAGTAACCATCATTCCAATAAAGATGACGCACGGTTTCCCCTAAGTCCGTCCCTGGGTAGATTTTGATAACATTATCACGGCCGCGCCCGGCAGTCGACGCGAGACACCGTGACAAGCAGACGTGCGCGCGCGCAATGTTCAGTGTTTAAAAATGAAGTTAATATTATTGTGTTTGTTTGTGGTTTGCGGCTGCATAGCAGGTAAATATCAGGAAATGTTTTGAAATATAAGGAATATATTTAATTGAGCATGATATGATATTAGCGGAAATATGATGTAATTCTGGATTGTTTTTGTCAAATTTAATCTTAAATGAGCAAGCGAAAATCGACTTTGTGGTATCTTAGATTCTACGGTGATTATGATTATTTTAGGATTCTAGACGTAAATATTTTGTTTTGCATATTTAAATGACTTGCAACTAACAGATGACAATAGACTTTAAAGTGTACCAAAATTACGTTCGTATTCATTGTATTTAACCTATAAATCGTGCTTTGTCAAGCGATAAATCACTTTATGTGAATCATAATACTGTCTTTAATACCCTGACAGATCAAATGTTTTCTATTTTTACCTATCCTTTGTTTTGTCTATTTTGATTTACGCGCAGTCATTACACAATTTGCTCATTGTTTTTTTCTGAAAATCATTCGCAGTTTACTTTCATGTCTATTTATAATTTGTAAACAAGCTTGTGGTGTAGGCAGAAGTCCAAATGCATTTATTATATTCGTCACGTAAGAGGAAAACAGGATTGTTTATGGGAATACAAAACTTGGGGCCTTATTCTCTATCCCGCACGTTATTATGACAGTGTGTAACAAGCACGTAACACAACGCATCATGTTTAGGACTATAGAAATTTGGCTTACAGAATACCATTCCACACACATTTCTCGAAGATAACATGACACGGCCGCGTTATGCGTATACAGTATCATACAGAATAAGGGTCTTGATGAATATTTGCATGACAGAACTGAATTTACTATCTTACAGAATTTTACCGATAAAAAGAAGACATTTCTTAGATACTAGGTACACTTTTTTATTTTAATTATATTCGTCGTGTAAGAGGAAAACAGAATTGTTTATACGAATACAAAACATGGTATCTCTTTGCACGTCAGAATTAAATCTATTACCTTACAGAGAGGTATTCTATCAATTAAAAGACAGCATTTGTATGATTAATTATAATAGGTATACTTTTTCATATAAAGTTTTCCGTAAAATATATATCTATTTATTATAGAGAACACAGCATCACTTAATGTTATATTGTCTAAGAAAAATGCTTCTATCCTGGTTGTTACCTAACTTTCTTTGATTTTGAGGGATATAAATGGCAAATAAGCGCATTCGGCTAAGTTCGGACGGGTTTTCGATGAGTTGAAACTGGATTTTTTTTTTGTAATACTGGCGTTTAATACATCCAACTGGTTATTATTAAAGCTACTTCTTGTGATAGTTATCACTATACCTTTATAAAAAAATAATATCCTCAGAAAATATCGGGTTTTCGCGGAGTAAGTTCGGACTACGTTCTAATAGCGCTTCTAAAGCTCGTGTAATAAGGTCCACAAAACGAAGTAGAAGACCTGATCAGTGTTAAGAGTGAAATCCACTTTTTTTGTTTCACTGCCCATAGCGTACATATTTTTGGTCGTATTATCAAATACGAAATATGAGAAGAGGCAAAAACTAACAGCATCGCCACCTATGTGGCTAAATTAAAAATATAAACACAGTTTAGCGATATTTTTGTGCTATACGATCTTAGCCCTTATAATCATATTTTAGCGGTATTTTTGTGTTATACGATCTTACCCTGTATCCGAACTTAGCCGAGCTCACTTATCTACTCGGATACGTCATAACTCACAATGGACAATCGTCAATTTCACACCTTTTTGTTAGTAATCAATAATGATCTTTAGGGCCCTTAAATATGTACGACAGAAAAATACAAATTTATAGAAATGTCAGTATGATTTCAGGTTTTAAACATAAAAATTACGTTGAATATAATTTATGTTAATTTAGTATTACTCAATTCAAGTTTGTTTACGTTCAGACATTGACTCATACTGGCTTTTGAGAAAAGAGTTTTCAGTGTAATGTCATTAATCTCATTTTACTGTGGCATTAATGGATGCAAAAATCGTAGTCACCCTCTTCCGTCAAAGTAAAATTTTGGAAAAATCATGTGACGCAGGATTTGAATTTGGTTTGTTGCTAACACTAGCTTCTATTATAACTACTTAAATGGAAGATTTTCTAGAAAATAATGCTAATATATGCGATAAATTTTATGCACGTACACGTAATCTAATCTAAGTCGTAAACAGTTGCCAATAAAGATTATTATTATTTACACAGTGAATAAGACTGGTGTTCGCTGATGGATGTCACGACTCCCCATAAACAGTAGTAACGCTACTTGAATTGAATTACAAATTAAATTGCACTATATTGGTACTTAATAAAAGCTAATATCCTTTGGCGTTACGCTTGTCACCCTGATGAGTTTTTGGAATATCCCTAATCCTTTGACAAATCTGAAGTAAAATACTTTATTCGACATTTAAACGTTCCACCCTTTAGAATAGACGAAAAATCTTTGTAAGAATGGATTTATAACTAACGACACTATTACTACGTAATAAAAGTCAATATGCCATGGCATTACACTTTTCAATCCGAAACTTAGGGGCTCTATCGTTCCCAATATTTTCGACCGATCTGAAGTTGATCTGATTTCACCTGTCCTCAATATCTGTAATGCTTTAGTAATTAAGTATTTGACTATGTTTTATTTTATGCATTTTTGAATATGTTTTGTAACAGCAGATAGTACAAAAAAGAAATCCTGTGAAACAGCATTAAAATTCGATAAGAAATGAGGCAGTAATTCAAATTTCAAAGTGATAATAAGTCGGTTTTTGTAACATTAAAATATCGGGTGTATGGAGCAAATTCTGCATACAAATATAAACTCTATTATAATTCAATCAAAATAAATTGATTATACTGCGTCTGTGAGTAAATACAAACCCATGCACAAATCTCCCAGATATGACGTCAGATCCGGTCATAGCCTTGACCCAAAAGTTTATACCTACACGCTAATTATGATAACATGAGTCATCCAAAGATAAGTCGAATGGTGGGTTGTGTGTGCGCAGTCAAATATTCGTATAGGTAAAGGTCTTGGGAAATATAAAAATTTATAACTGCAAAACGTCACTCCAACTGAATGGAAAACAAATTAATGTATTGATGACTCAGCTATTTTTGCTACAGTAAAGAGGTGTCTTAACTTGGTGGGACATAAAGATTGTTTTAGTTTATTGTATGTCAAATCTATACTAAGAAAACAGAAGAGTTTGTTTGTTTCTTTGAACGTGCTAATCTCAGGTACTACTGAACCGATTATGAATTTCTTTTCACTATAAGGAAGCTGCATTACTCTTGATTTTTAAGTTTTATTTAATTTAATATTTACCTAAGTCGGAAAGTAACGCTGCACTCATTTAACTGATGACATTGATGTATATTCTATAGACCCGAACGTCCATGCTATTTGCTTAAAATCTGAACTAAAATGGCGACCAAAACGTCACTGTTATAATCTATTTATTCAATTGTACAACAAGTAAGTTTACTTATTTGACTAATAAGTACTTATTTTTTATTCACATCCAGATTTTCACTTAGACTCGCATTTTTATATTATGAGCGCTACTCCGTACACTACCAAAAGCATCAATATTAACACCATACTAAAATCAATTTGAATGGATTATAGTTCAATTCAGTTGATCACAATGAATGTTCGGAACGCCAAATCTAGTACGTAGTACATACATATCGATGACTGATGATTAGTTGTAAGTTGTAGCAGCTGAATTGTCAGTTTCACAATAATTATACAAACATTTATAGTTTACTACTATATTATGTAGTTAAATGAGTTGTATGAACAGACTTAAAACAGCCCGCACTTTACAATCCATTCAATCAGCATTCAATTGCTCTCCGAAGCGTAATGGGAATAAATTTTCGTTTTACATCCGGGAGTCATTGAACTGAAGCATTTGTTGCTTATAAAGCATTGGTTCTACCGACGAGTCCGCATGGAATTTTATTTTTATTATAAGTACAACGTACTATCACTAGGGTCCTATTTACATTGCGTTAATAAATGAGTTTTAAAGGTAAAGAAATAACATTGTGCCAAAAAATTATTGATAACTAAAATTATTTGATACGTGAAACAAGCCCAAGTCGTTCGTAAGTCAATTAGATTAAAGGTCATTTTTAACAATAAGGCAGAAATATTTAAGCATAATCTATAATTCAATTAAAAGATAAAATATTTCCAATAAGGAAGTATAATTAATTTAATTGTTAAGAATTTAAGGAATAATCAATGTGTAAATCAATAAGCGCAAGTAAGCGGCGATAGCCTAGTTGGGTGTGGAACGGATTGCTGAGACGAATGTCCGCAGGTTCAAATCCCAAGGGCACATATCTGAATTTCTAAAATTATGTGTGTATTCTTTGTGAATTATTGCTTGCTTTAACGGTGAAGGAAAACATCGTGAGGAAACTTACATACCTGTAATGTTTTCTATAGGATTTTTGAGGGTGTGTGAACTCTACCAATCCGCACTAGGCCAGCTTGGTGGACTAAGGCCTAATCCCTCTCAATAGTAGAGAAGGCCCGTCCCCAGCAGTGGGACAGTATATACAGAGCTGATATTATTAAATCAAAAAGCCACGTGCATATAATAATTAATTAGAACTGTTGTTTTGTTTTCCTTAATGTTCAGTTGATAATTGAAGAAATAAACATACCGACATACATTGACGCATTACACCGACATTTATGTCAAGAAATCTTAATTATCGCATCATCCGGTAATTAAAAATATAACCATCATTTCATATTTTTAGACGATCATAAAAAATACTGCAAAAAAGCGGGAAACGAATTTCTTTTTTTAAACTCGGGGCTAGAGTCGTCTGTACAGTCCAGAGACGAATAATGACGCAGGAAATTATGTTCAAATAAAAAAAAAACATGTTCTTAAAAAAGTCGGATTGAAAAAAGGCGACATCGATTTTTTTATTTATGCCAAAGCTGTCTTGAGTCTAGTAGAGAATGTTTTAAGGTGTCACACAAGAACTGAAAATAGGGTATTTGACTTTGTTTAGTTTTGTGGATTTTTTTTATATGTTATAGCAATTAGAAACAGTATTAAAATTCGATTAGAAATGACGCAGTAATTCAAATTACAAATATTGCCATGCAGAAGTGGGCGTGGAGTCCGGTATCGCTTCATCTCTTTCTTTCGTACGCATCGTAATCCGCTGACGTCACGTGCAAGTATTTCGTCCCTTTTCTGTTTTTAATACTCACCGCTACTCCCAAATTTCAATGGCTTATAACTTATAGATTTTTAACAAGATTTCAATGATTTTTCTGTGTTAGAATTTATACGACGTATGTTTTATAAAAGTCTTAAATAAAATAATATTCAATTGAAAGCGAGGTGTTTTGAATGTTATCATTGATAAGACTATCAACTGATTATGCGTGATAGTAGTACATTCGATATAAATTATACGCAGGTGTTTTTATAGGTGCGCGGCAAAGCGACCTCTCTGCACCTGATGGTAAGTGGATTGGGGTTCAATAGAATGCCGACTGACGAGAGATGATTACCCCTCGGCAGTCGACACAATTATGCCGGCCTGTTGGAACCGGATATACACAGGCTGATCCCGGAACGCGACACACTTACGTGGGCCATTATGGCAGGTTTAAAAACCTTGTGTTTGATGGTCACTTTTCGAGTGGATATAAAATATATCCTACCACTAGCAATATAACCGTATATATTATAACCGTCTGTAAATGCATTGTTTTGGTCTCGTTCCAGGAATTTTTCGCATGGAATTCTTTGACGTACAAACAACATACATTATTGTAATTATACCGTAATTTGTGTTTCACCTATCCTTGAACGTACAGTCGGCCACAAAAGTGTTTAAACACATTTAAAACTTTAAAGCACTACTACACGTCAAAATATACTATTTCTTTGTCTACAATAAAGTAAGCGAATGGAGTATAATTAGTACTAAAATAAAAGTAATTTTAGTCAATAAAATGAATGTTGAAAGGACACAAAAATTTAAAGGCGACTTTAATTTTGAATTTGTTCAACTACTTTTGTTGCTGACGGTACCGGAAACTAATTATTACACGTGACTCTACCTGCCTGTCTTTCAGTATAAAATCATATTAATAAATATTGCCCAAGAACAGTACCTACAACTTCTTAGTTTTTTCTATTTATATATAAAAAATAGGCCCAATACTTCCAAAGATGTAATCAAAATCTCAAACTTACCAATATTTCTTTGATATTATTGTAAGTATAAAAACATGATATAGGTAAAATCTACCTAAGCAATTTGGTAATTAAATACAGTGTTTGCAATTACTTATTTCGAAATCTCGGGGAATCCGCGGGCTTCGTCGGGGAATTACCTGAGAATTACATAAGTATTGATGTATTCGGCATTAATATCAGAGTAGATTCGTTAAGTTACAATTTTCCTACTGATAATAAATGTGGGCTGAATGTTTGGGTTTCCTGGGTGCACTGATGATTTAAAAAAATATAACTGCAAGATGGCGGGCTCGCGGGAAAACAGTATGAAAAGAGGCGGAAAAAATATTATTAGTTTTAAAAGTGGTAAAGTTGTTTAATTAATCCTGTATCCCGATTTTACATACTTATATGTTCTTATCCAATTGTAATAAAGATCAAGAACGCTTGCAGATTACGCAGACTCGACGTCCGTCTCTGCAAATTATACGTCTGTTATACAATGAATTAAATAAGTGTTCATCGACAAAGACGCGCAGTACCACAACAATGTACAGTCAGACACAAAAGTAGATAAACAAATTCGAAACTTTAAAACTCTTCTACACGTTACATTCAATCATAATATTATGATTTTTTCTTTATCTAAAAAAAACCTTATGAATAAGTATATTATTGAAGAAAAAATGTCTGTTGTTACGGACATAAAAGTCAAAGCCCCTTATTCATAGACGTTGTTTATTTGAAGACGGAGTATCGCTGTGATAACAAGTCTGTTTCTCAGTGCTGATGGCATGGCAGCCTTCGCAGTGCATAGCCATTACACCGTTGTCATTGGCTAATATTGTTGTATCTCAATATCGTCTCGTCCTTAGATAAAAAACGTCTATGAATACAAGGGAAAGAGTTTAATGCAATTTGAAATTTTGAATTTATTCAACAGCTTTTCTTGCTGACTGTACGTTGTATACTTCGGTAAGACAAGGCAATTTGTTCGTGTTTATGCAGTTTTTCCTTTTGCGAGGTGCGGTTTGCACATCCGTCATTGTCAAGGAATTATTTGGGTAACATTTTTGACATGTGAAATCAAGTTTTTATTTTTATTATATTATATCTACTGAGTACTGACAGTTTCATAGCAGTATATTACTGGTGGTAGGTCTCTCATATGTGAGAGTCTGCCTGGGTAGGTACCACTGCAATATCTATTTCTGCCGTCAAGCAGCAGTGTGTAGTCACTATTATGTTCCGTTTTCAAGGACATTGTAAATTGTAGCCAGTATAACTACTAGACATAATAAGACTTAACATCTCATGTCTCAGGATGGCGAGCGCAGTGTAATACCAAACAACAATTTGTAATTCAAGGTGTTTCTACTATTTATGGGCGGTCGTATCGCTTACCATCAGGCGAATGAGCTCGTTTCATCATTCAAAGCAATAAAAAAAAAATATACTTATTACATTCGTACTCGGCAACAGTTTCTGCATGAAGCCTAACAAATAAAGTACTTAATCCCTACGAGGGTCGGTTTTATCAAAACAAATATTTATTTAATTAAACTAGGATACAGTTATCTCGTGGAAAATACGCGCGACAATAACAATGGTGTTTTTGAAGCGAGAAACTTAATTATCTAATGCCTGAACTAAAATTGTCGTATACTAATTATTAACACACAACACACACACACACACAACATCACGCATTTTATCCCCGAAGGGGTATGCAGAGGCGCAACCAGGGCACCTACTTTTCGCCAAGTATATTCCGTCCCATGATATGATAGGGGGCGAGCCTATCGCCATTACAAATTAAGTACTTCACTACATAGTATAAAACAAAGTCACTTTCTCTGTCCCTATGTCCCTCTGTATGCTTAAATCTTTAAAACTACGCAACGGATTTTGATGCGTTTTTTTTTAATAGATGTTATGTTATTTTGTTATGTTATACCCGTGCGAAGCCAGAGCGGGCCGCTATGTTTTTATATACAACGTTCACAGTTTTTCTGTATTGTATTTAGTATCAGCATTGCACCCGTGCGAAACCGGGGCGGGTCGCTAGTAGTATTATATTGAGCAAATGCAAAATCCCCACCGTTGTCCACGAATATAAGTAGTATTATTATTTAAATTAAACTATTTTACGGATTTTATCACGGTTTTTAACGGTTTAAAACCACAATAAAATCCGGAAAATAGTTTAATTTAAATGCCTAACATTCGCGTAAACATAAGAAATCATTAGTATTATTATTATTAAGAGACTATGCTAGGTATACTTATAGGTACTAAGGAGACACAAAGAGTGTCTGAGAGAACTTATTTGACCATCTAAATAGTAATTTAATGCCTAAATTCTTTAACAAAAAACAATAAGGTAGTAAAACATAACGCCTAGATAATCCGAAGTCCAAAGTCCATACATTTATAAAAACAAATTTTATGTTCTAAGCAATAAAACATATTGTTTATTTTTCCATTTCACGGATAATAGTATTTGCTGAACAATTTGTAATGCCAACCGCTACAATTGCAAACAGGAAAAATATCACCAAGTCAAACTACGTATTCCAATTACTTAATCATACTATTTCAATAATATATCCAATTTCCTGTGGTTGCAATGTTGTTATTTATTTTAATACTAACACCTCGCTTTGGTTTTGCATGAGTAGCCAGTTTATAGCCATGAATTCTGGTCAAATTACTCTTAAACTTCACTGGATCAACCGCTGGGCTAATGTGTAGATTACTTAAAAACTTTATACAAATCGGTCCAGCCGTTTTAGAGAATTTAGGGAATATACCAATGGAAAAGGTTCCATATAAGCAAATTCCTGTCGACCTCCCTTTCATAATTAATGTAAAATCTAATTATGATTAGAACGATTTGCAGACCATTTATGCGTATTGTTAGTACTTTGTTGTGTTAAGTTTCCTTTCGCATAAGTTTCCCCGCCGCCACTGGATCATATACACATTTATTTTTATGTAAGTATACAGAGTGGTGACGACATAACGACATTAAATGAAAACACGAACCCCACTAGTTGATCAAAACACTCTAAAATTATCAAAAAAGTTATTACGCAAAACTACAAGAATCTAATTTTTCAAACAAACTAAATGCGAAAATAATCTAAATTAAACATACCAGCCTTTATAATATTGTTTATTAACCTCATCTGACCTGTAGGCACTGCACGTAAGAGGCGTACGTACGTACTTATTTGGCGGTCCCTTTTGGGCGTAAAGTTTCATTCATGAACGTAATCTAAAAATTGTGGTCATGGTCACTAGGTTCACATTTCATGTAAACACTTGAACATTTAATCAAAACTAATATACACGCGTACGAACTACAAAAGAAATGCCGACAAGGTGTCGGCCGCCGCGCCGCGCAGCATCAGCTGATGTGCGTCTTACAACTTACATTATGATATTTTTTTAATAATATTGAATTTTGTTTCTAATTAATAGTTTAGTTTATCTATCCATACGTAACGCTGTATAAGAACGTTCTCTTCTTTCGAAGAGCTAATCATTCGATCGCGCTGTCTTCGTTTTCGGTAGCGCTTCCCTTACACCGGGTATTTTTGCCGACACTTACCTACATGTTTAGACAAAAATGTCGAATTGACAACGTAGCTATCTTACCAGTTTACAAAACAAGTGGTGCGCCTCGGCAATCTCTCTTTGCTAATAATAATAATGTTATCTTTATTGTGATTAGGTCTAAATACAACCAGCAATACAATAAAATATTGTAATATTATTTCTGAGTAGCGAGTAGCACATTGTATTTATTTGTATTACGCATGTAGGTAAATGAAATTGTTTTGAGGTGAATGACCTAATGAACTTGCGTGGCTAAATCGTAATGCATGTACATCATGTTCTAAAATCGTTAAAGTAAAAAATAATTCCTGCGGCTAAACCATTGATTGTAATTTGATAATTTTTGGTATACGAACTACTAACGTGATACTCGGTATATGGTTTCATTTAATGTCGCTATGTCGTCACCACCCTGTATAGACAAATTATAAAACAGTCTTTGCTAGCGACCCCGTGCATGTCAATTTTCATAAATTGCACGAAAATTTTCATCATCTCTCTTTGATAGCATTATTTGACAATTGGATAAGAAGTACCACCTAACTGAAGAAATGTTTGTCTTACTCACTTAAGAAGAGCTCTCTTTTTATTTGAATGAAACATAAGTGTCTAAAGACAAATATATCAATAGAGGTGAATACATTTTTTGTCTTGACATACATGTATGCGAGTGTGGTCGACTTTATTTGAAGGCATTCTATCTCTGCTCCATGAAAAGAAGCTATTCCTACTTCCAACGCCGAAAACACATCCATGATTACATATATAGGCATCATGAATTCCTTTTTCAGGGCTAGGTAGAGGTGTACACCCACATTTCGTCAACTATGTAGTTTATTTTTTATTTTTTGTATGCGCGCGGTAAACTAATCCCATTGCACCTGATGGTAAGTGAAGTGAGGTCCAATAGAATGTCGACTGACGAGAGATGATTACCCCATGGCAGTCGATACAATTATGCCGGCCTGGTGGATATATACAGGTTAATCTCGGAACACAATACACTTACGTAAGCCACTATGGCCGGTTTTAACACCTCGTGTACAATGGTCGATCTATCCACGATTCCTCAGATGTTATCTATATATTTTATAGTAAACAGCAATAACTGTCATATCGAACAAAGGTTCTTGAATGGCACATTGCATTCTCTATATACATTATATACGTATTACAGCAGATGAACTCTCTGTAAGCCGATTGTTCGCAATGAGGTACATCGCTCAGTTTATCTGTCATTACGTAATAACCTTTATCACTTTGACCTTACGGTCGCAAGAAATGTACACACACATAACTTATGACTTGAGTTAAAACTACGCCTTTTACTACCGCTTCATACATGTTTGTTTTGACACGTATGTGCAAATTTGATACGAAAATACTATCTAATCGCCAGTAACTTGCTGGTGGTAGGAAATTTATATAAAACCGGATAGCGACCACCGTACACAACGTGTTAAAATCTAAACCCACAGTGGTCCAAGTGTGTAGCGTTCTGGGATCAGCCTGTGTCAAGTATACGGTTTTAAACAGGGCCCTTATTCTGGGCACTTATTCTGTATGATTGTGTAAACGCGTAACGCGGCCGTGTCATGTTATCTCCGAGAAATGTGCGTGGAATGGTATTCTGTAAGTCATATTTCTATAGTCCTAAACATGATGCGTTGTGTTACGTGCTTGTTACGCACTGTTATAATAACGTGCGAGATAGAGAATAAGGCCCCAGGCCGGCATAATTGTGTCGATTGACGGGAGATAAATATTTCTCGTCAGTTAGTACTATCTGGATCCCAATTCACTCACTATATTATGCAGTAGGATAATTTTCCATGCCCCTATAAAAATTATCACAATATAAATATATTAGGTTATATTGACCGCAAGGAAACGTCAAATTATGTAGATGTGAGAGACGATGCTTTATGGACCCGAAACTAACTGATATATATATTTTTTCTCCTTTCCCCTATTTCTAGAATAAGGCCTGTTTTTTATCTTATCTTTTATTATACTTTACAACTATTTTACATCTTATTGCTATTGGTTTATTTTCCTACTGTATTTAAAACTAATTAAATATAATCTTAAAATAACTGATATATTGACAGTAACAGTCAAAGATACTATTACTATTATCAAACTTGTGACTTTCTGTTGTGACAACTCTTATGGCTTTTATTTTAGCTCTTCCTTTTACAATTCGTGAAGTAGCTGAATGTATACACATATCGAGTTAAAGAAATAAATATCACAATATTCACTTCCGAGTACTGTATTATTTTTATAGCTTAATTATTATGCCGAATACTGTACAGGATATATCGAATTACTGCGAAGAATTTCACAATTAATTATGTTTGCGCAACAGATAAGTGTGCAATTGGTATTAAGCAATGTTGGAATATAAGATAGGGCGCGTCAGTTCCTAAAACTGTGATATCTGTCGGTTCGGTTGAAACCCAGAAGTTGTCATCTTTGAAAAATTTCATAATTGATCAAACTTATGATAGAGAATTAATGAATGAATCATTTATTAGCAACCATCGATATACTTATACGTACAACGTACTAGATTTGGTGTTTCGAACATTCATTGTGTTCAACTGAATTGAACTGTCATCCATTCAAACTGATTTTAGTATGGGGTCAATATTGATGCTTGCGGTTGTGTACGGAATGGCGCTCATAATATAAAAACGCGAATCTAAGTGTAAACCTGGATGTGAATAAAAAATATAAGTCAAATATGTAAAATTATTTGTTGTTCATATATAAATACACAACGTGACGTTTTGGTTGCCATTTTAGTTTAGATTTTAAACAAAAAGTTTATATGGATGTTCGTGTCTATAGAGTATACGTCAATATTAGCAACAAATAGTGATGGCTATTACAGATCCTGTAATAGCCATCCCGGCTATACAGTTGGGAGTGAAACGGACTCCCGAGACGAATGTCCGCAGGTTCAAAACCCAAGGACACGCACCTCTGACTTTTTTAAATTTATGTGTGTATACTTTGTGAATTATCGCTTGATTTAACGGTGACGCAAAACATCGTGAGGTAACGCGCATATCTGAGGAGTAATTTTCTATAAGAATTTTGAAGTTATATGAAGTCTGTCAAATCCCCACTAAGGATGGTGGACTAAGGTCTATTCCTTTTGATAGTAGAAGCCCGTGCCCAGCAGTGGGACAGTATATAATACAGGGCTGATATTATTATATAATAGCGGTCCCTGATTAACAATTTTCTCAAATATATAATAATTTTTGATCAATCAACCTACTACTTCGTGACGTAATTTTTTTGTTTTAGTATCAACTTCTATTCACAGTTTGCTCGATTGCTGGTTTATCTTGCGGAGTTGTGTACTTTCCTAATGCCTTCTTAATCTTATTATATTAAACAATGTCGCAAATGTGGAAGGTTAGTAAAATGTTTGATTGTAAGAGAAAACACAGAAACCACTAGATTTGGATGATACTTAGAGGAAGTTGCAATTGACTTAACATTTTTTATATCAGAAAGCAGGAATAGGAAGAGTCTTTCACAAGGACAGCAGCTAATCTCTCTATCTATATTCTGACGTATAAAAGAAAGCCCCCTGCCGCGTCTGTCTGTCTGAACGTGATAAACTCAAAAAATACTGAATGGTTTTTCATAACAATTGGTATGGAGAGTTTGAGACGTTGGGAAAGACATAGGTTTCTTTATCCCGAGAAATTATTTAGCTTAGCAGTTTATCTTTGTTCGATTCGATGTGCTATACCTTATGTTAAATAAAAAAAAAGAGCAAAGTAATAATAAATCAACAATTATTGATCGAACAGTTTTATCTCGGACAAATTACAATGCGGGCGCAGCCACGAGCAAAAGCTATTGTATAAATATAAATATATGTATGAATGTTACCTATAGACTCTAAAACAGTTTGAGCGGTTTTTATGATTTTTTTAGGCGATATTCAGATTAGACTAACGAGTAATCCTACGAAGTTTGGTATAGATCGAACCACCAAATCATCTGACTATAAAAATTAGTGCAACCGTCCGAAGCGGGGTCATCTCGCTAGATCAAAATAAAAACCCATATCAATACTCTCTGATTTAAACTTTGTTTAAAAAATTAACATCCAAGCTCGCTTTACACCTTTAGTTTATGTGTCCACGTTTCGTATCTTTATTTATAAATGTTAGCATTCGTACTATAGTGCGCGTCATAATAATACGTTTGTTTACGCTAACTATGCCCATTGTTTACGTTTAGTAGAACGAAATAAGCTTTATTTTTGTCTATCACTGCTGTCTATATGGTTTCATGCACGATTGAATTCTATTTTGGATTCATATTATCTTTATGCATTTACACCGTTTACGTATTATCATCCTTCGTGTCTTGGTTTATCGCTTGACTGTCTTTATTGAGTATTATCTTTTACTTAATATGTATAGTTTTAGCATCCCTATGATGTTGTGAATCTGCAGATACAAATATGTTTAAAAATAAATACTTAATTTATTTTTTCGAAGCTCTTTTGAATCGTGTATCTATCTCCACTAAATACTTCCACTATGCGTTCCGTGGAAGAAGTCCCTTGTCATAAAATACCAATAACAGATAAAGATTGCGTGAGTATGGAACTCAGAAACATCAATTTATAACAAACATACTTACTAAAAGTAATTGAATACTTGGTCATTTATAATTTTTACCTACTTTAGAGCCAAATATAATATTTATTTTTCTTTTACAGCGCAAGATAAAGTAAAAGAAAAGGATGATCTTCAAGACTACTACGATGATTACTATGACTACGATTTCTTAAATAAACAAGGAATAAAGCTGGATAAAGAGTTAAAGGAAGCTAAAGATAGTCAGGTCGAGGAGAGCAAAGAAGAAGTAATTGATAAGGCGAGTGGTGAAAGTCAAAACATTGAAAGCATCGAGACACTTGCAAGAGATGCTGAAGATGGCAAGAAAGACGAAAGCTCAAAAGATAGTGCTGAAACTAGGGCAAAAGAAGCTAATGAGGACTACGCGTTACTGTGGGGTGATGAACATGCACCTTTACAACCACCTATCGCAGACGATAAGGCTATATTCGACGAGACTCAGGAGCTTTTGAACGAAGATGACGATGTCAATGACTTCGATGAAGAAAAGAAAGAAATAAACCTCCCAGCTAACGATCAATCGAACCTGGAAGAGATTTTCGACGAAACTAAAAAACTTTTGGCTGATAACGAAGATGATTTTGATCTTCCTAAAACTACGTCTGAAAAACCAAAAGAGGATAATTCTCCTAAAGAAGAAATTGCTAGCGAGGAGGATACTGTTGCCAAAGTAAAGGAAGATCTAGATGAAGATCTGAGACAGTTATACGACACATTGCAAAAACTTAGCAAGGATGATTCAAAGGAACCGCAAGACACAGAAGAAGTTAACGGAAGCTCTGTCTTGGACTATGAAGAGAAATACGGAAAACCGTATCATGAAGGCTTGTTGCTATCGCAAAGAGATGATGACAACGACTATGAAGAAATGGATAGCAATCTCTCCGAACTATTCGCAAAACATAGAGAAACATCTGAAGTAATCGACAGTGGGGACGCAGAAAAAGAAGAATACAATTTCGATGACGACGTCAAGGAAAGCGCAGAGAACAAAACTAATGCTTCTAATCCGACTACACCAATCATGTACAAAAACGATGCCCTTGTGGACGAAAGTCAGAAAGCGAGCAGTGACGAAGTCGAGCAGTTTGAGGGAGAACCAAAATTAGCAACCAAATCAGAAGAGAAGGTAGTAAAAGATGAGAAGTCGAAATTGGAATCCACAACAGAGAGTCAAAGGAGAACCAAAATGGTCGATGAATTGTCAAGCGCAGAGCTTGATGACCTAATGCAACAGTTCGCGATGGTTCACAGCGAGGACCTGGATGTTCGAGCCCCTGAATTCTCCAAAAACGTGGCCCCGATTCACATAACCCTGAGTGCAGATAAACCAACCGTGGTGACGTCACCGAACTATCCTAACAATTACCCCACCAACAATATTATTGATTGGATCATAGAAGGTCGTGGTATGGGAATCGAAATGAATGTTACTAGCTTTGCTGTGAACGGAGCTATTGGTGACTACGTTTTGGTTAAACCAGGTAAGATTTTTGTACACTACTTAACAATTTTTTCTATTAAAGGTTTTTAACGGAACATAAAGTATTTCTATAACATAGATCACCTAAATGTTAATAAAAATAACTGAAAATAAATAAGAAAGTTTGTAGGATATTGTGGCTACTTCGGTGGCGTAGTTGCATTGCATGCGCGGAACGGCAGTGCTCGGGGATCCTGGGTTCAAATCCCGGGTCGGGCAAAGTGATATTTGGGTTTTTCTGTTCAATATCAGCCCGAGGTTTGGAATTTGTGCCCGATAGCGCGATAGCCTTGCCATCTATAACATCATGAGACGGAACACACTTGGCGAAAAGTGGGTGCCCTGGTTGCGCTCTCTGCATATCCCTTCGGGGATAAATACTTGATTTATGTTTATTTGTTTTGTTTTGTTTATTTTGTGGAATATTGTAACCAGTGAAACAGTGTAAATATCGGTGGAGCTACCTCAGTTTAGTATGTTAGGTCTCTTATAAAAGAGGGCAAGATTACTACCGTTACCTCCTGCATCATTTAGTAAAACCTCGGTCTTTGCAGGAGGTATCGACGACTCTGGACATGAGGGTATAATCTTCACTTACCATCTGAACTCCGAGAGGCGGTTCCGCTTCAGCGACGTGGACCGGCTGTTCTTGAGGTTCGAGTCGAAGATCGGAATGAGCTTCACCAGAGGATTCAGCATAAGCTTCAAAATGATGAGTAAGTGTTTTATTATTCTGTTTATTATAGTACCATTTGAATTATATAAGATTAAAATAGTTTATATAAATTAGAATACTATAATGGCATATAATGTGAGTTTGAGTACAAAGCTTTTGCTAAACTTATAAGTTTAGTGGTTACCACAATTCCACTAAGATCTTCATAGTTGCATTATTACTAATAAACAAATAAACAATAATTCATTTTTTACTTCCACTAAAAATAACCATTCATGAATTTAGTATCAAATAAATTCATAATTCCATATTCAAAATCATATTTCTCCCAGCTCCACCAGAAATCAACCCTGAAGATATGCCCGAACCAGAAGCAGTTCTGACTCCACCGCAAGCAACCATGACTGTGAACCTCGCCAGGGTCGATGCTATATACTTCAAGAAGATCCGCGAAGATTTTAGAGAGCTAATAGCTGATATGGCCACAGAATACATTAGTGACAACAAAATTGATCGTGGAAAGAATGCTACGTAAGTATTGAATGTACGACTTTATTTAACCTGAATTCTATCTTCTTTTGCTTCAATAGGGCTTTATTTTGTAAATCAAATTTTAAGTAAAAATTAATTATCTTCGTTTAAAAATACTGACCACATAACCAAACCTTTATACTGTAGTAGAATAGGTAACAGAAATGAGGTACAATACCAGTACCGTGACGTCACTGCCTATTCAGTGCAAGAGTGCAAAAGAGATAGCAGTATAGAAAATCTGCTCATAATTTAATATTCAATAGGAACTGGTTTATAGCAGAGATTCGTGTCCGTGCTATTTGTTCTTAGACATAATTAGAATAAAATACAAAATACTTTACATACTAAATTTATCATAAGCAGTCTATTTCTTTACAACAAAGAAGTAATAAAATAGTCATGATAATTATATACAAAAGAAATCAAGAGCTCAAGTTATTTAGTTACATTATTTACTAAGTATTCTTATCAGACGGTCTCTACACCGACCAATAATCCACTGATAAGGTGTATTGATAATAATAATTGTTTAAACACGTACACTTATAACAGCGGAAGCGAAAATTAGGTAATTTCGCAAAAATCTAGCGAGAATTAATTTAATATTTTTTTTACATATCAGTAATTAAAACTATAACTAAGTAGATATAGCTGATCAGCTATAGCTGATATAATGATTTCTTACGTTTACGCGAATGTCATTTAATTTAATGGTCCCCCCCGTGACCATGAAGACTGCAAAGTCTTCGAAACGTCGGGAGAAAAGTAAAATATTACTTAAAACCGTGATAAAATTCGTAAAATAGTCTAATTTAAATATAGCTGATATCTTAAGCAAAAACAAAGATAGTTGTAGAAGCGCGGAACCATCTACGCTCAATTATTCGTATGGGTTTTATAACCTCTACATGTTTATTTAACTAATTCCTTTTGTGTAACTAATTGCTTTTAGACTTTCAAATAATATTTTAATTGTACGGCGTACAATACATATTTGCAAAACATTGAGTCATTTTCTGACAAAATCGTTAATACTTAGAACGTGTTGAAAACAAACATGTTGAGGAAGGAAATGTTACAAATATTTGTCTTAATAGTTCAACAATAGGGAAAAATGTATGTACAGCATTAGGATGCTGCACGAAAATACGAAATATTAACCGCCATTTTAACCGAATTAAAAACAATAGGAGGTTCTCAATTCGACGTGATTTTTTAAAAGTCGATTGCCTCAAAACTCGGTCATTTATTAACTAACAGATTTGGATTTTTTATTTGAATATATTTTCTGATTGATCCAGATTTTTTCAAAATCGGTTCAGTTACACATTTTCCTTTTCTGTACCAATTTTTTTTAAATTTAGATCATATTATTTAATGGCGGTCACATCCGGAATTCTTTATAAGATATGACGGCACTTCTACAGTGATAAATAATTGAGTGCACTTGTAAAGATTTTATCAGTAAGATAAAATTCAATTGTAATTAAACACCACTCAAACATGTTTCATAAAACTTAAAAATATTTTTTTACAATAGGTTCGTAATTTATAAAAAAATATATTAAAAGAGTGAATGAATGTAATATGTATTACTCCTAGCCGAATTTCGGCCACGGCGGCCAATTTTAACGGTCACCAACCAAGTACGCTGGACATATTATAGTGCACAAGTGTGTGCGCAATACACAAGTGCATTGTTCTTTCACTCTTATAGTCTAGTGATAGGGCAATCAGACATGACCGGACAGAGGACCAGCGCGGGATTAACGGCCTTACGTGTTTTCTGAGCAGTCAATTTCCTGACTCCGAGGTGGGAATCATTCATTTTTAAGATGTGAAAACTAAGTCAAAATTATTTTTGGACCAACCCAGGATTCGAACTTATCAACTCGGTAGTCGTACCGCGTACGCATTACAACTACGCCACCGAAGCAGTCAAGAGAAATGTAATGTAACGTAATATCAAAACAGTGAACGTATACGGGCTGGAATACACGCCGAAATATATTTGGCTTCTTTATAGTCCATTGCCATTAACAAGACTGTCATAAAAAATATTACGCCTTCCGAGTTACTTTTGGCTTATGTGTTGACCTATATTTACTTATCGTATTGCGTAAGATAAATAAATACAAAAATACTAAAGCTTCTTATAAATTAATCTAATTGTAGCCAGGGTAACTACTGGACATAATAAGACTTAACATCTCATGTCTCAGGATGGCGAGAGTAATAACAATCAATACTTTGATATTCAAGGTGTTGGATGGTGTTTCTATGGTTTTTGGGGCGGTCATATCGCTTACCATCAGGCGAACGGGAAAATCGTCTCGTCATTCAAAGCTATAAAAAAAAAAACAAATTCTTTTTACTTCTAAACTGACCTATATTTGTTTACCGGAATTGAATCAGCCATCCGCCATATTAACTACCTGTCTTGGCACACGTAGCTGGTGTATTGCGTCATTTTCCAGGAATAGGGATATCCTACTTTCAAGTTGCCGTTATTTAACGATAGATGTCGGTAGAAAACAGATGAAAAATATACAAACTTTTTGTAATCATTTAGGGATATCACAAAAACATATCGTTTTAAATTAAACTAATTAAATTTGCTGAAACTGATAAACACGATAAACGGAAAAAAACGTGTATAATTAAAGCATAATATTGAAATAACTTCGGAGCAAAATAAGAGGTAATCGAACGCGTAACAATTCCGCCAATCTTCACGAATGTAAACTTCATCTTGTAATTATAAACATTAGATTTAACGAATCAAAACATCCATTCTAAAACACAAGTGCTGTTGACACGCTAGCCAAATCTGACTACAACTATAAATAAAACCACGCCAGTTGAGTGCTTGCAAACAAGATTCTTGACACAAACTCCGAGAGGCACTATTCTCCATATTGTTCCCGCGACCCATTTCCTAACATTCTAAACCTAATTAAATGTACTTAAATTATGATTACGAAACAGCTTGATAAAATGGAATCCGCGCATGCGTGCTCCCTGCCACGAGGCATGCGCAGTAGGATATTTTAGTAACCGAACACAGCTCGCACGGCAAATACTCCGCTTTAACGCAACTAGAACACAATGATACGTGAATGTGATTAAATAGTGAATTATGAACGTGAATCGGTAACAGAAGACGATACTGTTTCTAGCAAAATGGAGCCGTTGATCGATAGAAATAACTTCGCGATAAGCGCTATGGTCACAGTGGCCATGCAAATACTGTTCTTCACTATAGCATCCCTGTTCCAATGCGACAAAGTGACAGACTTCACGGGTGGCGCCAACTTCGTCATAATCGCACTGTTGACATTCTTCCTCGGCCAAGGTGGGAGCCATTTAAAAAGCTATGACAGCAGGCAGCTAATGGTAACAGCGTTTGTCTGTGTTTGGGGCGTGAGATTATCAGGATATCTCATATATAGGATCTATCACATAGGCAGAGACAAACAGTTCGAGGATAGAAAAAGTAATACGCTGAGATTCGCCGTTTTCTACACATTTCAAGCTGTATGGGTGTATATAGTTAGTTTACCAGTAATAATAATCAACTCGCCTCACCACTCATTTCCTAAGTCGCCGAAAACCATGACCACGTTGGACTCAGCAGGGGCTGGAGTCTTTGTCATAGGTCTGTTGATAGAAACGTATGCAGATCTGCAGAAATTCGCCTTTAGACAAGAACCGACGAATCAGGGAAAGTGGTGCAACGACGGTCTCTGGGGCTTATCTAGACATCCGAACTACTTTGGCGAAGTGGTGCTCTGGTGGGGCATTTTTATTATATCTTTAAATGTGATTGAAGGAGTCGAATGGATTGCGATCATGTCACCACTCTTTACGAGCGCTATAATTCTGTTCTTGTCAGGGATACCGCTATTAGAACGCACTGCAGACGAGAAATACAGAGACAACCCTGACTACTTATACTACAAAGCTTCCACTTCTCCTCTTATACCTATACCACCTGCAATTTACGTAGAAGTCCCAAAATTCTTAAAATGCATACTCTGCTGCGAGTTCCCGATGTATGACTCGACAAATGAGGAGTTCCCTGCACCCACCATCGTCACAGAGACTACAAGCATCTCCATGGTGCAATCACAAACATAGCTAAAGAAAGCCGCGCGCACCGACGCGGCGGCAAAGATGGAATCCAACACCCAACCTACTGTACACAAGCAATTGTGATACAAGGAGAACGTACCAAAAAAACTACCGAATTCCTTGCCGCTAAAACAAAACAACACTATAGACATGAACCGATATAACGCATACATGGAAAACATTAGGAGAAGCAAGAGACTAGCTCTTGGACTCGTAGAGGATGCTAGGGATTATGACGAAAGTCCTGATAGATATGATGATATCGACGCCGTTCCTAGTACGAGCGTTGATAAGCCCAAACGTCCTACAGAGTTTGTAAAATACGGTAAAATTACTTTTAATACAACCGCTATGTTGCACCACTACCCTCAGATGTCTCATAATAAAGTCACTAAGAAATCCGATCTGAACCTAATTGAGGAGCAGGTTGACAACAATAACATATCTTCTGATGAATCGAAAACGGACAGCGTAAACAACAACGAGACAGATAGAACAGGAGTGGATATTTTGAATAAAATAAAGTTCGCTGAAGAGAAGTTGGTATGAGGGTTGGTGTCAGCGTTATTTACGCTGCACTTTCGTACATCTAGAATGTGGTATACGTTCAGAAGTTCGCGAGTGAAATGTGACATATCTGATTGTTGATACAGACCATAGTAGATGTATATATAGTGTCGTATAGTGAAAAAATCCGTCTCATGTTAAATTAGATGTATATATAGATAAAGGGATGTAGCTGTCTCCATTCTGGTGAGTGTTTTTAACTATTTGTTGGTTATCTAGTGTTTAATAAAAAAAAAGAAATGGCAGGATAGTTGACTGAAAGCCAACATTAGCGATTAAGTAAACGTGCGTTGTCTCTCAACATATGCATCTCTTGGGCGTGGCAAAATCTTAACTATGTGCACGCAATTACAACGTTACGTTAATTGAAATAAGAGGTAGAATTTTAATGTAAATTATAATTTAATGGTTCTGTATACTAACTTTTAGATACTACGATTGAATAATGGTGAAAATTCATAAATCTCTGGGTAATTGAGAACTACCTCCAAAAATAAAACTAAATCCCGAATGTTATTATGGTTTTTTATATTATAATTTTCTTTCGATGTTTTCAAGACCGCAGCTTTCATGGTCACGGGGTGACTGATATGTTGGTCATCCAAAAAGTCAAAGTTACAATGTCTACCTACATTTGAGGATAAAATCCGGAAAATAGTTTAATTTCAATGTGCATCATTCGCATAAACATCAAAAACCATTATACCTTCAAAAAGTTTACTAATATAGTTGAACTTAATACACATATTATCAAATAATGAGTTGAGATCAGATCAAATTTGGTACCTACACAGGTAACGATTTCCTATGGACGAGATGTTTTATGTCCCAAAAATATTGGACATGATTCTAATGAGATTTTTACGCTGGTTAAAGACCTTTACAAAGGCACATTAGCAAGCAATTTAATTCATGATTTAATGTTTGTTTCTATACGAGAATCGAACTCCGCTGAGGATACTAAATGGTGCAATGCAGATAGCCTTTATGGATATTGTGTTATTGTAAAAAATCTTTGTTATTTCCACTTCTTTTTCCTGTCATTTTGTAAATATTTACCGCTTCTTATGTATTGTAGAAAGGCGCTAAAACAGCTTTGTTTACTGTGTCATTAGCCTGTCCGACCGTTGATCCTAAACTATTTGTCTTCTACACACATTAATGACAAAAAACGAGAAAAGAGAAACAGTTGAAATAATATATCGTAAATCAATATTAAGTATTTTACTTCTCGAAAAACGTTATTGGTTACTAAATAAAACTATGTATTTTTCCTCATTGACAAAAATATGAAACCAGCTTAATATAACATTGTTTATAGGTACTATCCCAATCGATTTGGCCTATTTCTAAAATATTATTAAATATATCAAGTACATAACATAATTATGGGATGTAGCATACGTGACAAATATCGAACCTTTTTTAACTTAAAGGAATTATTTAATAAGTTATAAAATTATTGCTCTACGATGCAATATAGAGCATAATAGATTCTCATTTGACAAAGAGACTGTATTTCTGCTGGATCTATTATCTCCGTCCACATCTCTTTTTAATCGAAAATAATATATATATCAGCTCTGTATTATATAATACTGTCACTGCTGGGCACGGCCCTCCTCTACTTCTGAGAGTTATTAGGCCTTAGCCCCCCACGTTAGCTTAATGTGGATGGGAAGACTTCAGATACCCTCAAAATTCCTATAGATAACTTCTCAGATATGCAGATTTCCTCACGATGGTTTTCTTTGCTGTTAAAGCAAGAGATGTCTCGCAAAGAATACATACATAATTGTATATAATTCAGAGGTGTGTGACCTTAGGATTTAAACCTACAGACATTCGTCACGGCAGTCCTTTCCACACCCAACTAGGATATCGCCGCCTATAGGAAATAACTTAAGTTAATTTTAATATGAGTTTACTTGCGCGCTTTTTTCATCATTTGTTCTCAGTTTCTACTGTATTACGATTCAGTTTCTATTATGTGTCTTTGGCGGCAAAAATCTATACAATTACATGAGATCAACAGGAATAAAAAAATATTCCAGTTCTCATTTATTCTACATTCGAAGAATACATTAAGCATATCGTCTAGCAAATAAACATCAATTACTTTTACTGTACTAAGGAACTCTAATCTTTGCAAACATCGATCAACGCGCACATAAATAACTTCCAAGAATAAGATAAATGTGTATCAATTAATATCATTGACGTCATATAATTACGTCATAAAGTTATTAATATGAACGATATCATTACTAGAATAGTCTGAACCTTATAAACCTAGATTCTATTACTAGATTGAAATGAAATTACTTGACCGATTTTTCGTTTAATTTATTTATACATCGTGACCATCAAGAATGACATTCTATGAAGGAGTAAAAATTGAACATATAATCATGATTTTTTTTTTAAATAACTTTCATTTCAATGTTGAACTTACATAGTACATAATATGAATAATCTATACGCATATATTTCTATAGGCTCACAAACTTCCCTTATATCTGTAAAAGTAACATTTACATGTAATGTAAAAACAATAAAGATTGCTAAAACACAAACGTTATAATCTTTAACAAAAGCAATAATTTTAACACTGTTAATGAAAATTGGTTGTCAATTATTCCTCAGTTAAACGTTGGAATTAATTGCATCACAATCTACCCCGTTTGGTGACAAATTCTTAGCAGTAAAAAATTTCAACCTCACCTGGCTTTTGGCTTCATGCCAAGTAACTGCTACATATTTATCGATCTAAATGCAGAGTTTCTACATTTGTGAACGTTTGCCACGTGTCTAAAACATAAACTGAGACATCTTTTACGAATTATAATACGGATTAATTATCTAATTTGAAAAATAGGATTTTATCAATCTGGAAATCATATCCTGGTCCTTCCAAGTCGTAGGTTATCAAGAAAAGTATCACTGGTCATTGATCCTTAGCAAAAACAGCAGAATGAACTTCAAAATCTATAAGATTTCTCTTTCCTTTTCTCATATCAGTCTAACCTTCTCTCTTCTTTTCCAGTATCGAAATTACCCAAATCACGAACCATGGGCTGTGCAACATCCACTGGCCGGGGCATGAGCAGTGCGTCACTGTGACTTTCGGAGTCCCCCTGACTTACGAGGAGGGCATGAACTACCGGCTTAACGAGACCGACCTGCAGAAAATGTGGAAGTACATCGAGAAGGAGGACTTCAGTAAACGGATGGAGTTGCTTGGAATTGAGGTGAGGATGGTTTACTAATAAGGAAATCACTCTAAAACTTAGCAATTCCGGAAAATTATCTTCCAAGGCATCAAGGATAGCATACAACAGCATGTGAAACAGAGACTTGAGAAAAGGTCTTCATGGCCAATGATTGTTTTGCAATTTACATCAATGCGTTATGAGTTAGAAAAACAATGCTTGTTCACAGCTATATAGAAATATTAATACACATAATCAGCAGCACTGCGCTTCATCAGGCGAGATCGCATCAACTGGAAACAGTTTTCGAAATGCAGAAGGAATCACGATCCTCTGTAATGGGGGGACGATTAAGAAGAAGAATACCCATAATGCCGATTAGTGAAAATTAATACGTGATTAAAACCATTTAAAAGCTCAAAGTCATAGCATAGCATAAAGCCCTGAATTTCCTAAATATTACTAATGTTGCTTCCAGGAGTTCATCGTCCCCGACGATCAATCGGTGTTGATGATGTGGCTGTTGATCGGCGCGGGAGTGGTCGTCTCGATGGCGATGTTGGCGTTCGCTCTGTGGCGATTCAGCTGCTTCGATGATTACACCAGGTAAGAAAATCCATTCATACTGAGAAATAATTTCACGGTCACCCAAGGCCGTATCCAAAATACCTTTACAATTGTTAATGCTGGTACAAATGTATGAGAATGACATATTATAACAAAAGACTTACGATAATTATTAATATAGGTAACGATCAACATGATATATGATATAATTGGCATATTATGTTCCAGGATGCAAGCCTTCAGCGACACAGACAGTATAAAGGCGCAAAAGAGGGATTTGGATCTCTATCCCACCCCCCACCAGACCCTGCCACCCCTCTACAGCGAGAACGACTACAAATGGCCTGATCTCAACAAATTCGATGATGATGCTAGAGGTGAGCATTCAGCATACAATCAAACCAGGTTCTGTTTTCTGCGATAGGCAAAAGCTTGACAGGCTCCAGAAATAGTCAATGTTTGAGTGCGGGTAAAATTACTATAAGTTGGAGGGTTAATGTATATCAAAACAAACACGTAACACACCTTTATCTCCGAAGCGGTAGCTGTCTGTTCGGACGTGTTTGATTGTGTGTTACATGTCTGTACATGCAAATACTTTTCAGCACGTGTGGTCTGTCTTATGTTATAAAGGCGAGCTACCCACCCTCGTCCCCCTACAAGGTGGACATATGACCTAATAAAAGTTGCAGAAGGTTGTTGGCTGCAAGCCGCTTCCAATCGGTCGATCTGATGAAATCTTTGGGGGATACCCATGTTCAACAGTAGGCGTCTTGCGGCTGATGTTGATATTTTGTTTGTAAATTAAGGCAATAAGTAAGTCACTTGGTAGCTTCACATCACCATGTTTTAGTATTATATTTCCTAGGGTGTGTCTCTTATTCCAAGATATTAGACGTTGAGACGTACCACTTGCAGGCACACTAAATATGATTAAAACTAAATATATTGTAGCTGTCTTTGTCAATTGCTAACGGATGACAGTGACAGCAGGAGGTTTTAAATGTAGGCGCTATATTTAGTAAGTGGTTGTGCAAGCCAACCAAGTTTCTAGTTAAATTGGAACAGAATAATGCTTGACATTAGAAACATACGAGGTGATGACTATTTAGACGAATTGTAGAATTGAATAAGTACTTGTATGATTCCGTAATTTACTTTTCGTGTTTTATGACTGACTTACAGATTATCTTTAGTTACTTTAGATAGTGTTTTATATTTGTTATAGATTACATTTTCTAGATTACGTTTGGCGATATTACTAAAAACATTTTTACATACATACATACATAGTATCACACCTCTATTCCATAGGGGTAGGCAGTGACTATGGATTGCCACTTTCACGATTCTGACACACTTCTCGAGCTTCTTCCAACTTCATCAATCATTTCATGCATTTTTTCCGGTTCAGGTAATTTTGACCTGGTCTTTACTAAGAATGTCAGATATCTGACATTCAAAGGTTCGATGCGGTCGAGCCCTACCGGCTCTTCCATCCACATTCGCCTTATAGACTCTCTTTGTCAGTCTTTTATCATCCATCCTCTCCAAATGCCCAAACCACCTTAGCATACTCTTCTCAATTTAATCTTCTAAAAACTTTTCGCAAAAAAAAAAAGTTAAAATGAATGTGTAATTCTGTTATTTCAGTGGACATTGGAGGGTTCGCCAACAGAAGTTATATCCGAGACGACTTGTACGACTTGGACTACGAAGAAGAAGTGCCCAATAACGAAAGGTAAATTTGTAATCAATTACATAATAATGTTTGCATATTAAAAACATTGTCCTACAAAAACAAATTTCAAACCATTAACATTAATATTTGCTGGTGCAGGATATATTTTATATCCGCCCGTATAGCGACCACCGTACACAAGGTGTTAAAACCCGCCATAGTGGCGCACGTAAGTGTGTCGCGTTCCGGGATTACCTGTGTATAATGTAAATCCGTCCGATTCCATCAGGCCGGCATAATTGTGTCGACTGCCGAGGGGTAATCATCCCTCGTCAGTCGACATTCTATTCCACTTACTATAAGGTGCATAAGGGTCACTTTGCCTTGACGGTATAAAAAATAATTATACTTTATCTATATTGTATGTAGGTATTTATTTTCATTAATCATTAAAAAAAAAGCTTCTTCTTTTATCGCATCCTGTCACATATCTCTTAGGCATCTTCGATAGTATAAACCTATCAAGATATTTTGACTTACCTTTTAATTCTGCTCAGTGATAGCACGTGTATCCTATATCAATGACGATAATGGGAAAAATATAGTTACTAACATGGGAACTAACACTAGAGGAAAGGCAGCATACATTTTAACGCGACTAGTAACAACTACTACGCAATGCTTACTTATAAACTTCCATACTTTCAAAAAAAATTGGGTTATTTTTACATATAATTCCGACAATCTTTATGTAAACTATATCACTAACAAACTAACAAATTACATGTTCACAACTGACGTGTAGCCATAGCTTTAAATCATTGTACAGCATGTGAGTACTATCGTGTAACTCTATCATAACTTGTTATGAAATTGCGTAATTTGATGACAACCGTAACTATTCATAATATAATAAACCCCACATAGGTATAGTATTCTTGATAAATACAGAATAACAAATACTTTAATTACAAATTCGGTATTAGCCAATAAATACTCGTTATTTACAATTTATAAATAATTGCCAAGTTATTAATAGTTTATTTCTTTGTTACAGAGTCAGAAACAGCCTCCGAGACAACTACAGCAATGTTTAGAAATAATACGAGTTTTAAAATTGTGACACATTATCAAAAAACCTGCCTCTCTTAATCCTTACTATGGCTAATGTATTGCCGTTGAGCTAAATATCTCATATTTGTGCAGCTTTGTCATCCCCAGCGTTTAGAACTGAAGGATTATATACTCTAAATAAGTCAGAATAAATGACTTTTTAAATGAATTTGTATTGTGTCATGATTTACAAGTGTTAGTCGACGATAAATATGAAGTCGCCATTTTTTAATGTCGATAATATAACTGTGTATATTTATAATAAGGTTTAATATGTGATTATTATAGCAACTGTCATTTGAAATGAAAATAAGACAAAATTTTAAATCAAAGCGAGTATATTATAGTAAATGTGTTATGATTTTAATCATATTTTATATGAAAATATATAATAAGACTAAAAATATACTGTGCGTTATTTGTTTAGTAATATATTGTGGTATTAAATGTAAAGCATTTAAAATATACGTGAATGTTAATGACAGTATATGTAAAAACTAAAACGAAAATGTGGTTCCTTACAGATATTCATTTTGGTAATAAAATATAATTGGCATATATATTTGTGTATTTTATTTGACATAAATGTTTATCTAAAATATATTGCTTTAATAATATCAGTTAATTTTATTTCCCAATTTTATTCTGAAGGAACTGTATTTTCGTATGTAATATAAGAATACCTAAAACTATATTAGATAATTATATTAAATATATTATAGGCCGTTGGTATAGGCGAGATAGTTTCCGTTATAATGAAATATTTTATTGTTACCTTAAAATTTAAGGTAGTTTATTGATCAAAATTAGTATAAACTTCTTGCATGGACTTAGGCAATGTAAGATATATTTAAATTTTATTTCATTTATTCTGACTATGTCCATGTTGGTTGTAAATGATTATTAACAATGATTTTGGAATAACGCAATCATACTCAGGCCGTTAGAACTAGTGTTGTTATTTTTTATTTGTTTTATAAAAATATTTTTAAAAGAATTTAAATTTTTGTTTTGGTTTTAACGACGAATAAACAGTTATTTTTTTATTTGCGTTTTTTTTTGTTTTTTTTTTTATTTGTTTTAGAGTTGCAAACGCTGCAAAAATACTTTAATGGGAATTAAATGGACATTAAAACTGGATATCAAAATCTATATAAAATGAAGACAGACTGATAAAAAAAACAACTTGATGTAACTGCGATACATTTTAAAATCTATATTAACAACTTCACATTAATGTTTTGTTTTTTTTTTATTAGTGTATTTTTTTTAAATATTTAAAGTAAATTAAATAAAAGAAGGTATATTTTTAATAGATTCACAATAAAGCCAAGTTAGGCACACCTTGATACCTCGATTCGCTTACGCTTACGGAAAATAGAAAATATACGCCATTAAGCTATAAATATAGATAAATATTATCCTAGCCTTGTTAGTTAGAAAAAAATCTAGATTCATTTCCAAAAAACATATCATTTTAGTTAACTAGAGTTGTGTTTAGAGTTTATAATAGGGTTGTGAGAATGTAGTATAGACATGAAACATTAAAATTGTTTTAATTGACAGTCACACACAGTAAACGTAAGATATAGAATCTTGAGATGTTTAAAAATTAAGCACATGTGCCACTGAAAAATAATAATTGACTTGAAATTATCGTTAAACGTATACAATCTAATAAACGAGTTTTCGCGTTAAAACGAGCGAGGAAGTGTCTGTTAGTCTTGTCATGTCTAATCCAATAGTTGA
>NC_051119.1:7317682-7372039 GCF_014839805.1 Manduca sexta
GTACAATACATATTTGCAAAACATTGAGTCATTTTCTGACAAAATCGTTAATACTTAGAACGTGTTGAAAACAAACATGTTGAGGAAGGAAATGTTACAAATATTTGTCTTAATAGTTCAACAATAGGGAAAAATGTATGTACAGCATTAGGATGCTGCACGAAAATAGGAAATATTAACCGCCATTTTAACCGACTTAAAAAAAATAGGAGGTTCTCAATTCGACGTGATTTTTTAAAGTCGATTGCCTCAAAACTCGGTCATTTATTAACTAACAGATTTGGATTTTTTTATTTGAATATATTTTCTGATTGATCCAGATTTTTTTTCAAAATCGGTTCAGTTACACATTTTCCTTTTCTGTACCAATTTTTTTTTAAATTTAGATCATATTATTTAATGGCGGTCACATCCGGAATTCTTTATAAGATATGACGGCACTTCTACAGTGATAAATAATTGAGTGCACTTGTAAAGATTTTATCAGTAAGATAAAATTCAATTGTAATTAAACACCACTCAAACATGTTTCATAAAACTTAAAATTATTTTTTTACTATAGGTTCGTAATTTACAAAAAAATATATAAAAAGAGTGAATGAATGCATTACTCCTAGCCGAATTTCGGCCACGGCGGCCAATTTTAACGGTCACCAACTAAGTACGCTGGACATTTTATAGTGCACAAGTGTGTGCGCAATACACAAGTGCATTATTCCTTCACTCTCATAGTCTAGTGATAGGGCAATCAGACATGACCGGACAGAGGACCGGCGCGGGATTAACGGCTTTACATGTTTTCTGAGCAGTCAATTTCCTGACTCCGAGGCGGGAATCAGTCATTTTTAAGATGTGAAAACTAAGTCAAAATTATTTTTGGACTAACCCAGGATTCGAACTTATCAACGCGGTAGTCGTACCGCGTACGCATTACAACTACGCCACCGAAGCAATCAAGAGAAATGTAATGTAACGTAATATCAAAACAGTGAACGTATACGGGCTGGAATACACGCCGAAATATATTTGGCTTCTTTATAGTCCATTGCCATTAACAAGACTGTCATAAAAAATATTACGCCTTCCGAGTTACTTTTGGCTTATGTGTTGACCTATATTTACTTATCGTATTGCGTAAGATAAATAAATACAAAAATACTAAAGCTTCTTATAAATTAATCTAATTGTAGCCAGGGTAACTACTGGACATAATAAGACTTAACATCTCATGTCTCAGGATGGCGAGAGTAATAACAATCAATACTTTGATATTCAAGGTGTTGGATGGTGTTTCTATGGTTTTTGGGCGGTCATATCGCTTACCATCAGGCGAACGGGAAAATCGTCTCGTCATTCAAAGCTATAAAAAAAAAACTAATTCTTTTTACTTCTAAACTGACCTATATTTGTTTACCGGAATTGAATCAGCCATCCGCCATATTAACTACCTGTCTTGGCACACGTAGCTGGTGTATTGCGTCATTTTCCAGGAATAGGGATATCCTACTTTCAAGTTGCCGTTATTTAACGATAGATGTCGGTAGAAAACAGATGAAAAATATACAAACTTTTTGTAATAATTTAGGGATATCACAAAACATATCGTTTTAAATTAAACTAATTAAATTTGCTGAAACTGATAAACACGATAAACGGAAAAAAACGTGTATAATTAAAGCATAATATTGAAATAACTTCGGAGCAAAATAAGAGGTAATCGAACGCGTAACAATTCCGCCAATCTTCACGAATGTAAACTTCATCTTGTAATTATAAACATTAGATTTAACGAATCAAAACATCCATTCTAAAACACAAGTGCTGTTGACACGCTAGCCAAATCTGACTACAACTATAAATAAAACCACGCCAGTTGAGTGCTTGCAAACAAGATTCTTGACACAAACTCCGAGAGGCACTATTCTCCATATTGTTCCCGCGACCCATTTCCTAACATTCTAAACCTAATTAAATGTACTTAAATTATGATTACGAAACAGCTTGATAAAATGGAATCCGCGCATGCGTGCTCCCTGCCACGAGGCATGCGCAGTAGGATATTTTAGTAACCGAACACAGCTCGCACGGCAAATACTCCGCTTTAACGCAACTAGAACACAATGATACGTGAATGTGATTAAATAGTGAATTATGAACGTGAATCGGTAACAGAAGACGATACTGTTTCTAGCAAAATGGAGCCGTTGATCGATAGAAATAACTTCGCGATAAGCGCTATGGTCACAGTGGCCATGCAAATACTGTTCTTCACTATAGCATCCCTGTTCCAATGCGACAAAGTGACAGACTTCACGGGTGGCGCCAACTTCGTCATAATCGCTCTGTTGACATTCTTCCTCGGCCAAGGTGGGAGCCATTTAAAAAGCTATGACAGCAGGCAGCTAATGGTGACAGCGTTCGTCTGTGTTTGGGGCGTGAGATTGTCAGGATATCTCATATATAGGATCTATCACATAGGCAGAGACAAACAGTTCGAGGATAGAAAAAGTAATACGCTGAGATTCGCCGTTTCTATAAGTGGCACATTTCAAGCTGTATGGGTGTATATAGTTAGTTTGCCAGTAATAATAATCAACTCGCCTCACCACTCATTTCCTAAGTCGCCGAAAACCATGACCACGTTGGACTCAGCAGGGGCTGGAGTCTTTGTCATAGGTCTGTTGATAGAAACGTATGCAGATCTGCAGAAATTCGCCTTTAGACAAGAACCGACGAATCAGGGAAAGTGGTGCAACGACGGTCTCTGGGGCTTATCTAGACATCCGAACTACTTTGGCGAAGTGGTGCTCTGGTGGGGCATTTTTATTATATCTTTAAATGTGATTGAAGGAGTCGAATGGATTGCGATCATGTCACCACTCTTTACGAGCGCTATAATTCTGTTCTTGTCAGGGATACCGCTATTAGAACGCACTGCAGACGAGAAATACAGAGACAACCCTGACTACTTATACTACAAAGCTTCCACTTCTCCTCTTATACCTATACCACCTGCAATTTACGTAGAAGTCCCAAAATTCTTAAAATGCATACTCTGCTGCGAGTTCCCGATGTATGACTCGACAAATGAGGAGTTTCCTGCACCCACCATCGTCACAGAGACTACAAGCATCTCCATGGTGCAATCACAAACATAGCTAAAGAAAGCCGCGCGCACCGACGCGGCGGCAAAGATGGAATCCAACACCCAACCTACTGTACACAAGCAATTGTGATACAAGGAGAACGTACCAAAAAAACTACCGAATTCCTTGCCGCTAAAACAAAACAACACTATAGACATGAACCGATATAACGCATACATGGAAAACATTAGGAGAAGCAAGAGACTAGCTCTTGGACTTGTAGAGGATGCTAGGGATTATGACGAAAGTCCTGATAGATATGATGATATCGACGCCGTTCCTAGTACGAGCGTTGATAAGCCCAAACGTCCTACAGAGTTTGTAAAATACGGTAAAATTACTTTTAATACAACCGCTATGTTGCACCACTACCCTCAGATGTCTCATAATAAAGTCACTAAGGAAATTCCGATCTGAGACCTAATTTGAGGAGCAGGTTGACAACAATAACATATCTTCTGATGAATCGAAAACGGACAGCGTAAACAACAACGAGACAGATAGAACAGGAGTGGATATTTTGAATAAAATAAAGTTCGCTGAAGAGAAGTTGGTATGAGGGTTGGTGTCAGCGTTATTTACGCTGCACTTTCGTACATCTAGAATGTGGTATACGTTCAGAAGTTCGCGAGTGAAATGTGACATATCTGATTGTTGATACAGACTATAGTAGATGTATATATAGTGTCGTATAGTGAAAAAATCCGTCTCATGTTAAATTAGATGTATATATAGATAAAGGGATGTAGCTGTCTCCATTCTGGTGAGTGTTTTTAACTATTTGTTGGTTATCTAGTGTTCAATAAAAAAAAGAAATGGCAGGATAGTTGACTGAAAGCCAACATTAGCGATTAAGTAAACGTGCGTTGTCTCTCAACATATGCATCTCTTGGGCGTGGCAAAATCTTAACTATGTGCACGCAATTACAACGTTACGTTAATTGAAATAAGAGGTAGAATTTTAATGTAAATTATAATTTAATGGTTCTGTATACTAACTTTTAGATACTACGACTGAATAATGGTGAAAATTCATAAATCTCTGGGTAATTGAGAACTACCTCCAAAAATAAAACTAAATCCCGAATGTTATTATGGTTTTTTATATTATAATTTTCTTTCGATGTTTTCAAGACCGCAGCTTTCATGGTCACGGGGTGACTGATATGTTGGTCATCCAAAAAGTCAAAGTTACAATGTCTACCTACATTTGAGGATAAAATCCGGAAAATAGTTTAATTTCAATGTGCATCATTCGCATAAACATCAAAAACCATTATACCTTCAAAAAGTTTACTAATATAGTTGAACTTAATACACATATTATCAAATAATGAGTTGAGATCAGATCAAATTTGGTAC
The DNA here is from genome assembly GCF_014839805.1 of Manduca sexta. Lineage (NCBI taxonomy): Eukaryota > Metazoa > Arthropoda > Insecta > Lepidoptera > Sphingidae > Manduca > Manduca sexta. The sequence goes on from NC_051119.1 coordinate 7,322,191, forward strand.
CTACACAGGTAACGATTTCCTATGGACGAGATGTTTTATGTCCCAAAAATATTGGACATGATTCTAATGAGATTTTTACGCTGGTTAAAGACCTTTACAAAGGCACATTAGCAAGCAATTTAATTCATGATTTAATGTTTGTTTCTATACGAGAATCGAACTCCGCTGAGGATACTAAATGGTGCAATGCAGATAGCCTTTATGGATATTGTGTTATTGTAAAAAAAATCTTTTTGTTATTTCCTCTTCTTTTCCTGTCATTTTGTAAATATTTACCGCTTCTTATGTATTGTAGAAAGGCGCTAAAACAGCTTTGTTTACTGTGTCATTAGCCTGTCCGACCGTTGATCCTAAACTATTTGTCTTCTACACACATTAATGACAAAAAACGAGAAAAGAGAAACAGTTGAAATAATATATCGTAAATCAATATTAAGTATTTTACTTCTCGAAAAACGTTATTGGTAACTACATAAAACTATGTATTTTTCTTCATTGACAAAAATATGAAACCAGCTTAATATAACATTGTTTATAGGTACTATCCCAATCGATTTGGCCTATTTCTAAAATATTATTAAATATATCAAGTACATAACATAATTATGGGATGTAGCATACGTGACAAATATCGAACCTTTTTTAACTTAAAGGAATTATTTAATAAGTTATAAAATTATTGCTCTACGATGCAATATAGAGCATAATAGATTCTCATTTGACAAAGAGACTGTATTTCTGCTGGATCTATTATCTCCGTCCACATCTCTTTTTAATCGAAAATAATATATATATCAGCTCTGTATTATATAATACTGTCACTGCTGGGCACGGCCCTCCTCTACTTCTGAGAGTTATTAGGCCTTAGCCCCCCACGTTAGCTTAATGTGGATGGGAAGACTTCAGATACCCTCAAAATTCCTATAGATAACTTCTCAGATATGCAGATTTCCTCACGATGGTTTTCTTTGCTGTTAAAGCAAGAGATGTCTCGCAAAGAATACATACATAATTGTATATAATTCAGAGGTGTGTGACCTTAGGATTTAAACCTACAGACATTCGTCACGGCAGTCCTTTCCACACCCAACTAGGATATCGCCGCTTATAGGAAATAACTTAAGTTAATTTTAATATGAGTTTACTTGCGCGCTTTTTTTATCATTTGTTCTCAGTTTCTACTGTATTACGATTCAGTTTCTATTATGTGTCTTTAGCGGCAAAAATCTATACAATTACATGAGATCAACAGGAATAAAAAAATATTCCAGTTCTCATTGATTCTACATTCGAAGAATACATTAAGCATATCGTCTAGCAAATAAACATCAATTACTTTTACTGTACTAAGGAACTCTAATCTTTGCAAACATCGATCAACGCGCACATAAATAACTTCCAAGAATAAGATAAATGTGTATCAATTTATATCATTGACGTCATATAATTACGTCATAAAGTTATTAATATGAACGATATCATTACTAGAATAGTCTGAACCTTATAAACCTAGATTCTATTACTAGATTGAAATGAAATTACTTGACCGATTTTTCGTTTAATTTATTTATACATCGTGACCATCAAGAATGACATTCTATGAAGGAGTAAAAATTGAACAAATAATCATGATTTTTTTTTTAAATAACTTTCATTTCAATGTTGAACTTACATAGTACATAATATGAATAATCTATACGCATATATTTCTATAGGCGCACAAACTTCCCTTATATCTGTAAAAGTAACATTTACATGTAATGTAAAAACAATAAAGATTGCTAAAACACAAACGTTATAATCTTTAACAAAAGCAATAATTTTAACACTGTTAATGAAAATTGGTTGTCAATTATTCCTCAGTTAAACGTTGGAATTAATTGCATCACAATCTACCCCTTTTGGTGACAAATTCTTAGCAGTAAAAAATTTCAACCTCACCTGGCTTTTGGCTTCATGCCAAGTAACTGCTACATATTTATCGATCTAAATGCAGAGTTTCTACATTTGTGAACGTTTACCACGTGTCTAAAACTTAAACTGAGACGTCTTTTACGAATTATAATACGGATAATTATCTAATTTGAAAAATAGGATTTTATCAATCTGGAAATCATATCCTGGTCCTCCCAAGTCGTAGGTTATCAAGAGAAGTATCACTGGTCATTGATCCTTAGGAAAAACAGCAGAATGAACTTCAAAAATCTATAAGATTTCTCTTTCCTTTTCTCATATCAGTCTAACCTTCTCTCTTCTTTTCCAGTATCGAAATTACCCAAATCACGAACCATGGGCTGTGCAACATCCACTGGCCGGGGCATGAGCAGTGCGTCACTGTGACTTTCGGAGTCCCCTGACTTACGAGGAGGGCATGAACTACCGGCTTAACGAGACCGACCTGCAGAAAATGTGGAAGTACATCGAGAAGGAGGACTTCAGTAAACGGATGGAGTTGCTTGGAATTGAGGTGAGGATGGTTTACTAATAAGGAAATTACTCTAAAACTTAGTAATTCAGGAAAATTATCTTCCAAGGCATCAAGGATAGCATACAACAGCATGTGAAACAGAGACTTGAGAAAAGGTCTTCATGGCCAATGATTGTTTTGCAATTTACATCAATGCGTTATGAGTTAGAAAAACAATGCTTGTTCACAGCTATATAGAAATATTAATACACATAATCAGCAGCACTGCGCTTCATCAGGCGAGAGATCGCATCAACTGGAAACAGTTTTCGAAATGCAGAAGGAATCACGATCCTCAGTAATGGGGGGACGATTAAGAAGAAGAATACCCATAATGCCGATTAGTGAAAATTAATACGTGATTAAAACCATTTAAAAGCTCAAAGTCATAGCATAGCATAAAGCCCTGAATTTCCTAAATATTACTAATATTGCTTCCAGGAGTTCATCGTCCCCGACGATCAATCGGTGTTGATGATGTGGCTGTTGATCGGCGCGGGAGTGGTCGTCTCGATGGCGATGTTGGCGTTCGCTCTGTGGCGATTCAGCTGCTTCGATGATTACACCAGGTAAGAAAATCCATTCATACTGAGAAATAATTTCAAGGTCACCCAAGGCCGTATCCAAAATACCTTTACAATTGTTAATGCTGGTACAAATGTATGAGAATGACATATTCTAACAAAAGACTTACGATAATTATTAATATAGGTAACGATCAACATGATATATGATATAATTGGCATATTATGTTCCAGGATGCAAGCCTTCAGCGACACAGACAGTATAAAGGCGCAAAAGAGGGATTTGGATCTCTATCCCACCCCCCACCAGACCCTGCCACCCCTCACAGCGAGAACGACTACAAATGGCCTGATCTCAACAAATTCGATGATGATGCTAGAGGTGAGCATTCAGCATACAATCAAACCAGGTTCTGTTTTCTGCGATAGGCAAAAGCTTGACAGGCTCCAGAAATAGTCAATGTTTGAGTGCGGGTAAAAATTTACTATAAGTTGGAGGGTTAATGTATATCAAAACAAACACGTAACACACCTTTATCTCCGAAGCGGTAGCTGTCTACCGCTTCGGAGATAAAGATGTGTTACGTGTTTGATTGTGTGTTACATGTCTGTACATGCAAATACTTTTCAGCACGTGTGGTCTGTCTTATGTTATAAAGGCGAGCTACCCACCCTCGTCCCCCTACAAGGTGGACATATGACCTTATAAAAGTTGCAGAAGGTTGTTGGCTGCAAGCCGCTTCCAATAGGTCGATCTGATGAAATCTTTGGGGGATACCCATGTTCAGCAGTAGGCGTCTTGCGGCTGATGTTGATATTTTGTTTGTAAATTAAGGCAATAAGTAAGTCACTTGGTAGCTTCACATCCGAACCATGTTTTAATTATTATATTGCCCTAGGGTGTGTCTCTTATTCCAAGATATTAGACGTTGAGACGTACCACTTGCACGGCACACTAAATATGATTAAAACTAAATATATTTTAATCGTAATGCTGTCTTTGTCAATTGCTAACGGATGACAGTGACAGCAGGAGGTTTTAAATGTATTTAGCGCTATATTTAGTAAGTGGTTGTGCAAGCCAACCCAAGTTTCTAGTTAAATTGGAACAGAATAATGCTTGACATTAGAAACATACGAGGTGATGACTATTTAGACGAATTGTAGAATATGAATAAAGTACCACGTAGTATGAATTAACCGTAATTTACTTTTCGTGTTTTTATGACTGACTTACAGATTATCTTTAGTTACTTTAGATAGTGTTTTATATTTGTTATAGATTACATTTTCTAGATTACGTTTGGCGATATTACTAAAAACATTTTACATACATACATACATAGTATCACACCTCTATTCCATAGGGGTAGGCAGTGACTATGGATTGCCACTTTGCACGATTCTGACACACTTCTCGAGCTTCTTCCAACTTCATCAATCATTTCATGCATTTTTTCCGGTTCAGGTAATTTTGACCTAGTCTTTACTAAGAATGTCAGATATCTGACATTCAAAGGTTCGATGCGGTCGAGCCCTACCGGCTCTTCCATCCACATTCGCCTTATAGACTCTCTTTGTCAGTCTTTTATCATCCATCCTCTCCAAATGCCCAAACCACCTTAGCATACTCTTCTCAATTTAATCTTTCTTACTCTTCGCAAAAAAAAAGTTAAAATGAATGTGTAATTCTGTTATTTCAGTGGACATTGGAGGGTTCGCCAACAGAAGTTATATCCGAGACGACTTGTACGACTTGGACTACGAAGAAGAAGTGCCCAATAACGAAAGGTAAATTTGTAATCAATTACATAATAATGTTTGCATATTAAAAACATTGTCCTACAAAAACAAATTTCAAACCATTAACATTAATATTTGCTGGTGCAGGATATATTTTATATCCGCCCGTATAGCGACCACCGTACACAAGGTGTTAAAACCCGCCATAGTGGCGCACGTAAGTGTGTCGCGTTCCGGGATTACCTGTGTATAATGTAAATCCGTCCGATTCCATCAGGCCGGCATAATTGTGTCGACTGCCGAGGGGTAATCATCCCTCGTCAGTCGACATTCTATTATTCCACTTACTATAAGGTGCATAAGGGTCACTTTGCCTTGACGGTATAAAAAATAATTATACTTTATCTATATTGTATGTAGGTATTTATTTTCATTAATCATTAAAAAAAAGCTTCTTCTTTTATCGCATCCTGTCACATATCTCTTAGGCATCTTCGATAGTATAAACCTATCAAGATATTTTGACTTACCTTTTAATTCTGCTCAGTGATAGCACGTGTATCCTATATCAATGACGATAATGGGAAAAATATAGTTACTAACATGGGAACTAACACTAGAGGAAAGGCAGCATACATTTTAACGCGACTAGTAACAACTACTACGCAATACTTACTTATAAACTTCCATACTTTCAAAAAAAATTGGGTTATTTTTACATATAATTCCGACAATCTTTATGTAAACTATATCACTAACAAACTAACAAATTACATGTTCACAACTGACGTGTAGCCATAGCTTTAAATCATTGTACAGCATGTGAGTACTATGCTTCATTTGGAATTCTAAATTTGAATGACTTATTTATTCTTATGGTGATTATTTGTTAGCAAATTCGTTAATAGGATACATTTGTTTTGTCATTATGTTCTCCAGACCAATATAGGCTGCACTTTCCCATAGTTTTTTGGTGCGTGATGTACTTTAATACTTTCTCACAGTACCCGACTTTTGACAAAAAAATATTTTACAACTTGTGTAACTCTATCATAACTTGTTATGAAATTGCGTAATTTGATGACAACCGTAACTATTCATAATATAATAAACCCCACATAGGTATAGTATTCTTGATAAATACAGAATAACAAATACTTTAATTACAAATTCGGTATTAGCCAATAAATACTCGTTATTTACAATTTATAATTAATTGCCAGTTATTAATAGTTTATTTCTTTGTTACAGAGTCAGAAACAGCCTCCGAGACAACTACAGCAATGTTTAGAAATAATACGAGTTTTAAAATTGTGACACATTATCAAAAAACCTGCCTCTCTTAATCCTTACTATGGCTAATGTATTGCCGTTGAGCTAAATATCTCATATTTGTGCAGCTTTGTCATCCCCAGCGTTTAGAACTGAAGGATTATATACTCTAAATAAGTCAGAATAAATGACTTTTTAAATGAATTTGTATTGTGTCATGATTTACAAGTGTTAGTCGACGATAAATATGAAGTCGCCATTATTTAATGTCGATAATATAACTGTGTATATTTATAATAAGGTTTAATATGTGATTATTATAGCAACTGTCATTTGAAATGAAAATAAGACAAAATTTTAAATCAAAGCGAGTATATTATAGTAAATGTGTTATGATTTTAATCATATTTTATATGAAAATATATAATAAGACTAAAAATATACTGTGCGTTATTTGTTTAGTAATATATTGTGGTATTAAATGTAAAGCATTTAAAATATACGTGAATGTTAATGACAGTATATGTAGTAAACTAAAACGAAAATGTGGTTCCTTACAGATATTCATTTTGGTAATAAAATATAATTGGCATATATATTTGTGTATTTTATTTGACATAAATGTTTATCTAAAATATATTGCTTTAATAATATCAGTTAATTTTATTTCCCAATTTTATTCTGAAGGAACTGTATTTTCGTATGTAATATAAGAATACCTAAAACTATATTAGATAATTATATTAAATATATTATAGGCCGTTGGTATAGGCGAGATAGTTTCCGTTATAATGAAATATTTTATTGTTACCTTAGAATTATTAAGGCTGGTAGTTTATTGATCAAAATTAGTATAAACTTCTTGCATGGACTTAGGCAATGTAAGATATATTTAAATTTTATTTCATTTATTCTGACTATGTCCATGTTGGTTGTAAATGATTATTAACAATGATTTTGGAATAACGCAATCATACTCAGGCCGTTAGAACTAGTGTTGTTATTTTTATTTGTTTTATAAAAATATTTTTAAAAGAATTTAAATTTTTGTTTTGGTTTTAACGACGAATAAACAGTTATTTTTTATTTGCGTTTTTTTTTTTTTTATTTGTTTTAGAGTTGCAAACGCTGCAAAAATACTTTAATGGGAATTAAATGGACATTAAAACTGGATATCAAAATCTATATAAAATGAAGACAGACTGATAAAAAAAACAACTTGATGTAACTGCGATACATTTTAAAATCTATATTAACAACTTCACATTAATGTTTTGTTTTTTTTTTATTAGTGTATTTTTTTTAAATATTTAAAGTAAATTAAATAAAAGAAGGTATATTTTTAATAGATTCACAATAAAGCCAAGTTAGGCACACCTTGATACCTCGATTCGCTTACGCTTACGGAAAATAGAAAATATACGCCATTAAGCTATAAATATAGATAAATATTATCCTAGCCTTGTTAGTTAGAAAAAAATCTAGATTCATTTCCAAAAAACATATCATTTTAGTTAACTAGAGTTGTGTTTAGAGTTTATAATAGGGTTGTGAGAATGTAGTATAGACATGAAACATTAAAATTGTTTTAATTGACAGTCACACACAGTAAACGTAAGATATAGAATCTTGAGATGTTTAAAAATTAAGCACATGTGCCACTGAAAAATAATAATTGACTTGAAATTATCGTTAAACGTATACAATCTAATAAACGAGTTTTCGCGTTAAAACGAGCGAGGAAGTGTCTGTTAGTCTTGTCATGTCTAATCCAATAGTTGACAACATCTGTATTAAAGATAAGTGGAAATTTGAAGAAGAGAAGTTGGAGGTATTTTATTGTGCCTGGCAATATTGATAGAACGTCATAATTTAGTACCGAAATATAAATGTACTAATATTTAATACCAATAATGGAAATAAGGTGTACGACTGTTTGTGGCTGTTATTTAAACATTTGTTTTTCAAACATCTTGAAAGTACTTCTAAATCAAATATGTTCTTCAAAATATGTTATTTAGTCTTATACTCAGTTTCTTTTTGTTTCGAACCTCGCAGTCAACACCGAGGGAACCCCTGCGAATGGTATACTGGAATCCCCCGTCTTAGTGATTTCAGGGTCCTGGAGGAAAGTTGGGAGGGGATATCTAGAGAAGGAAGTGTAGGGAAAGGAGAAGAAACCATCTTAGAATGAGAGGAATGGAGAAGGCCAGGAAATTATGTGCCCGCATAGGCGTTAATGTGAATTAGAAACCATGAGGTATACACTTTACTGTGTGCCTAAGGCCGTGACAAATGTTCCCCCATGCATGAGCGTGCATTCGGTGTGGAGACCGAGCATCTTAGCCTTAGTTGATACAGACAGTATATACCGCCATGATAACAGACATTAAAAAAAAGTTGGAGGCCAGAATACTGAAGCGATTTGTTGATATATATATATAATCGGCTCTGATGATGATGATGATAATCGGCTACCGTGAAAATCTTGTCCAGGATTGAGACTAACTGGAAGTGTATAATCATCCCAGATAGAATCCTCACAGGAACATAGTTCGTGTGTTTTATGATCTACCATATGGCCCTCTTTGATTCTTTTTTACAGAAAAAGAAATATGACTTATTTCATAAGAGGATGACGGAAAACTTTAGTTCTTAAATTTTCCTCAAAACAAAACTTTGTTTCTATAAAAGGACAAACGTGTACATAATGTTTCCATTTTATAAGTAAGAAAATTAGCAATGAAGTTAAATCGCTGGCTCACTGTTAGAAGGTCACATGTTACATTTGATGTGCAAATTGAATTATATTTATTACATAATTTATAGTTTTTTTCAGTGAAAATATCAAGTAATCCCAAAATATAAATAAACATGTTTTTTTTGCAACATACCTAAGTATTCATTGACTTAGGACCTTGTAACAGTGTTCCAACGCAATGTCATATTGTGTTAATTATTGTGTATTTAAAAAACATATTTACTCTGTTATGTATCCTCGATAAAACATATTTTACAATAGATATCGGATCTTTAAACTCAAATATATATTTATTGTTATACATTGAAGGAGTTTAGTATAAATATATATATACATCGTGGATATTAAGTATTGTTTAGACCAGTACAATCCCAACAGATTGTGATTGTTGGTGTATCAACTAAAAAAAAAAACTAAGGGTGTATTTCCACCAGAGATGTGCGAGATATTTTTAAATGCATGGAGAGGCATTGTAACAGTGCCATTTCCTTTATTTTGTTCATGGGCCGCGGCAAACTGACTCCATTTTACCTGTTGAGTTGAGATGATTATTACTCGCCACTCGACAGTATTATGGCGGCCTGTTCGAGTCATACACAAGCTGATTTTGAAACACAATGGTTACGTGAGCCACTATGGGAAGTTTTACACCTTGTACCATGGTCGCTATCCGGGTGTATACGAATTTTCCACCACTATCAATTATTATGTTATCTCTCTGTTATAGCTGCGCAAGCGAGCTGAACAAATGTGATTTTATTATTAAAGGATTTTTAGGCCGCCATAATTGCGTCGACTAGCGAGGGATAATCATTTCTAGTCAATCAATATTCTTTGGAACTCACTCTGCTGGCAATCAGTTGTTGTGAGATCACTTCGCCGTGCCCGCATGACAAAAATACTAGCGCGCTGTTTAGGTCCCTCGGACTTCTCTGTGGACGCACCCTTAATGTAACTTAGTTTAGCTTTAAATGAACCTATTACCCCAATAAATATTTGATCATATTTATAGATCCTATTGTTTATCTAAATGTAATGTCTAATGAATGTGTTAAATAATTATAATAGTTTATAATGGATGTCTATATGCGAACAGACATGTTTGTGTTACGCGACGTCATTCCACTACACAAAATCGTCTTCTTCGTCCTTTTCTTTTATTTAAATAGTTAGAAAAATTGCGTGAGATTTTCATTATCGAATATCGGTCTGATCTACTCCGTTGTGCCTGATGCAGTAGTCTCGTCTTAAATTATTATTCTGTTTAAATAAATATAACAGGACATAATATGGACAGTTGCGGTGGTTACTTAAAGAGTGTTTTGTATGTCACCTCATTTATTAATGCGAGGTATTATTAACAACGCTGTGTCTTTGTGTCTTACGCTTTCACAGCGAAACTATTGAACCGATTTTTATTCCACTTGGTAGATTTTTGGCATCCCAAAAAGAATCCCCAAAAAGATATTTCTTTCTCAATAATTGTCATTAGCCGCATTTCACTAGAAGCCGTAATAAAATGTAAAATTATCTAATAAAAAAGTAGAGCGCTAAATTTTAGACTGCGTCCTAATTTCGCATGTCTTATTATGTGTTGTGTCGCATGACGTCGTGTAAGGCTAATGTGCTTACAATCGGAGTGAAGGAATAAACAGAAAACTAAACAAAAATAAGCCTTATGAACTCTATTCTTTAAAGAAATATCTAAATAGTAAATCAGTGTAACCATACATAATGATACAGTGGCGAAAGGTGACATTTTCTATAAGGCAACTCGACACAACGGATAGGTACTATTAATATGTATAAATGCAGTTCCAAATCGTTCAATGATAATTATTTTTTGCATAAGTTACGAAAAGGGAGCAAGAATCGTGTAACATGGACCTTTCGCCACTATGATAATAAGTTAGTCAAGAATACTATTCCTGGTTTATCTCTCACTCCGTTTTTCAATGTAAGGTCTCTCTGGAATCATCTATTGATTAGGTGGTTCCAAGGCCAACATGTTGGTGTATGTGATTTATGTTAAAGCCTATAATCTCATGATTATTTGTTGCCAAAAATATATTTCGACATTGTCAATTTAAAAATGCCAAAATAAATACGATGGCGTGGATGGTGAGTTTCATTATTGTTTCCAAATTTATTGTTAACTTGCATCATATTTTTCACTAACATTTTAAATGTGAGAGTTTGTATGTTTGAGGTTTTGATATTTGTAAGTAGTAAACTTAGACATCACTGAACAGATTACGATGGAATTTGACATCTAAATACTTAACCTAGAATAACACATATAAGTACTTTTTCTAGACAAAATCAGATTTAGACTCTAACAGAAAGGAAAGGAAGTTCATACGAGCAATACCATGACAAAGCCCTGATTTAACACATAATGTACTTTTTCTAGGAAAATTTCTAATTTGGACTCTCATAGAAAGGAAAGAAGGATCATACAAGCAATACCAAGCGAAATCCTAGTCAGTATATTGATTATATTTGATATTATTATATGTCCTAGAACCAAGCTCATACGCTCCCTTGATATAACTTCTAGCATTCAGCATCACTCCAAAACACTAAAACAATATGCAATAAAAAACGTAACAGTGACAGCGGCACACAATCCAGTACAAACACCCATTGAATAATAGATAAAGGCGTTTAGCGAGAGGTGTTTAACTGGAGTTTCGTGCGTGCCGGGTTGTTACCGCAGCGGGATATTCTGCAACCAAACAAGTTATAAAACTCTTGGGCTTCGAGTTGCCCTAACACAGCACAGCAGAATAAGCGTGGAAGTAAACTAGGTTTTCGGTAGAACAAGAACTTATATTTTTCTAATATGTTGCACGTTTTGACAATTGTAACAAGCTAGCAAACAGCGAACAACAATACATTGTTATTAATTCGAAATACAAAAATTCATCTAGATACTATTATGCTGCCTTTTCACATGATATTATAAAGAGGCTTTGTGTTTGCCTATGCAACCTCAACAAAAACTACATACATAGTATGATACCCATATGGGTAGTAGTAGTATGGGATTATAAATTTCCACTTTGCACGATTCTGTCATACTTCTCGTGCTTCCTCCGCCTTCATCAATCTTTTCATGCATTCCCGCCGGCTCAAGGTACTTTTGACCTGGCCGTTACTAAGAATATCAGATACCTGACATTCGAAGTTTCAGTGCGGTCGACCTCTACCGGCTCTTCCATCCACACACGCCTTACAAACCCTTTTCACCAGTCTCCTATCATACATTTTAAAACTAATAAAAATAATATTAGCCTAATAGTATATACTGTCCCATTGCTGAGCACGGACCTCCCCTACTACTACTAGGAGGTTTTAGCCTTAGGCTTTTATCCACCACGCTGGCCTAATGCGGATTGGCAGACTTCACATACCCTCGAAATTCTTATAGACATCGTCTTAGCTATGCAGGTTTCCTCATTGTTCTCCTTTACCGTTAAAGCATGCTGTGATTCACAAAGAATACACACTAGGGAAGATAGAAGTGTGTGCTTTGGGTTTTGAACCTGCAGAATTTCATCTCGTAGTCTGTTCTACTCCCAACTAAACTATCACTGCATTTTATAACTAACTTAATACCAAAGAAATATTTTGATGAATGTAAGTTGTCTTGTTACACAGAGACACACACAACAAAATGGAGACAACAAGCTGTCAATATTTTGCATCATCTCTTCTGCAACAGTCTATAGCATTCACCTGGCATCTTAAACATCTATTAAATATGGTAAAGAGTCTTTGTAAATAGCTTTGTTAATGCAAAAAAAAAATCACTCATATGGCGTAACTTCACAGAAAATAGCACTATTTTTATTGCATGACGACCAACACCACAGTCTGCCCCACGACCATGAGGCTAGAAAGTCTTAAAAATGGAATTAATAAGAAACTCTTTTAGGTTTATTTTAATATCATTTTAACAATAAAAATAACAAATATATTTTTAACGGGGTAGAGGGAGCGAGAGGGTCAAGCGAGTGCCGTAACTGTCAACGGGCGCCAGGAATCGATCGTAGACCTTGAAGGGTCCGATAATATCAGCCTTAGACCAGCTTTTGAGTTATGGATGGGCACATTTACACGTAGAAGTTCGCTCGGGCGCAAAAAATGCTATTTCCGTCATTAGGTCCAACAAATGCACCCTATTACCCAGCCTATGTTCATCTCTTGGTAGCGATGAGCCTAACTCCTTGTAAAGCCACAATTCCACGGGCAACTGACGTGTTCCAGCTTACAGCTCACTGTCTACGCCTAAAACTATGTTCAAAATGCAGCATCATAGGGCCTTGTTCAGAAGAATCGCCCTCCTAGCGTCCGAGCAAGGTCAAGATACATCTCTCAGCTTAGTCGGCATTCACAATTAGCACTTGCCGCGATAACGTAGATAACGTTGTGATAGTGCGCGCGTTTCACCTGTTACGAGATGATTTTATTCTAAATTTAAATCTTCTATAGAGTTAGTAGTAAGTTGTTGTAAGTTGAAATTTTCATTCTTAATTTAAATCAGTAATTTCTTTTTCTATAACGTTAGTGGTTCTAGTAAGATAGTTATTTTTTTTTTATAGAGCCAATTTATGTGGTCTAAATTTAAATAGGAAAGTGATTTCTCTATAGTGCCAGTTTTAGTGCTAGTGTCAATTAAGTAAAATGAATTAAGTAAAGTGATTCGTTTTTGTGCAGTGATTTTTCGAGAAAATATTTGTGGTGGAAATTTTATGCTCATGAATTATTTTTCCTTTAGGCCTTAGTCAAATAAAATAATTCTATTATCAGAAGATACTCCAGCAATTTATAGTAGCATAATTCGTACAAGCCTAAGAACATGCATTATTAAAATATTAAATGTAATAATTTTTGTTCAAGTAATTTACATCATCTTGCTAACAAGAACTACAATATTGACATGACAAATTCCTGAAGACTTGCCATACTAAGTCTTTTATACACGGTTTATAATAACATGCATTTAAAAAAACTTCCTTATACTAAACATAAAGCAAACGAATTTGAATAAAAAAAAGTAATTAACATAGAAATAATAGTTCCCGAAAAGGGTTACTGAAAAGGAAGAAGTTACGCAAGCGAAATTGAGGCAAATCGCGTTTACAACATACTTGAAAAGGTGTCTTAGGCTGACCTACATTGAAATCGGATAAGAACTATTAGGAGAATAACGTCAGTAATAAAAAAAATATAAGGTCACAAGTGGCCCAACCCTACATTCAAATCAGATAAGAGAAGAATAATAACATCAGTAATAAAACATAGAAAATCATAAACGCCTCGATATAAATTAGAGTCCAAAAACAATGTATTTTATGAACAAAATAGTAGTTTGTTTAGAGCAACATCATTTTCTGCCAATCATAGCAATATAGATATGAGGAAACATTCGCCAGAGACTTCAGTAACAAATAATGAGTCACTTGAATGACAGCCGTATTTATTCATAAATATTGTTTAAATTACTTTGTTATTACTAACGGTTGATGCGTCATTACTGTGTTTGTAGGTTCTTTAAGAGATAAAGACAGAGAAATGATAGCTTCAATGGTATAGTGGTAGCGATATTGAACTGCGTAATATGACATCCAAGTTCAAATCCCTGATCGAACAATATTAATTTAGGTTGTATAATTTGAAGTAGTAATGGTAGTCCATGATGAAAAATTTTACCCAATATGGCAAAGGACTCATTCCGTACCATGTTAGGAGATATAAGCTTGGCAAAAGTTAAATTCACTAGTTCCATCTCTACTCACCCTTAAGGGATAGGGGCGTAATGTTAAAGAAACAGAGAAGCTATTGTCGTGTTAAACATTTCAATTTGCTCTCAGCGGTCAATTGTTAGTTTTAGAATTTGTTGCAAGAGCTTTAATAATGTTTATTCATTTAAATAAGTATCAAGTTCGATAGAAAATACTTTAAAATTAAATATAATATCAAAATTATATGATGTTTAATGTATCGGACTATAGTTAAATTATATTTGGTCGTCAATTACAATATATTACAATGATATTATATTTAAGATGTATTTTTTTTTAATTTTCGCACCAAAATACTCGCTATATATAACTTACCATGTATTAAAATACATTTAGATTTGTTTAAACATCAGTACTCAGACATACCAAAGAAATAAGTAAAATGGAAAAGACAATCGACATAATAGAAGAAGAAGACGAATCAGAATATGACGAATACCACCAAATAAACAAACTTTACGACGAATGCTTGAAATATTTGCAAGAAAAAGGTACACAAGACATAGAAACAGAAGAAGAAAAAGGTCCCGAAGATATAGAAAAGGATCCCGATTACGAAACGATAAGCGAGAAAAAAGAAACCAATAATGAAATCATAAATCCCGTAACTAAATTCTTAGTAGAGAACGAGTTAAAATCAACAGAGAGTCTTAGTTCAGGGCCTTCGGAGTCTAGATCTGAGAGACTGAGAAAGCTGTCACAGCAGCTTCCGAAGATTATCATCACGAATAGCAGTTGCATGAGTCTGAACCAAGTCGACGGACAGGCTTTACCGATTCTGCCGAAGAATGTTAAGAAAAGAACGTCTAATGCTAAGTGAGTAGTTTTGATTACATTTTTTAATCTTTAAAGAGCTTGGTCGTTATTTCACCTCGATGTTGCTCAGTACTTCCGCTTTCTCCGGTGTTCACTTACTTTTCACGATTTTAAAATAATTTTCTAATAAAACCCTAGCCCCTGCCGACGTAGGAACCGACAAAAAACTATTTATATAGCGCTCATATTGAGATCCAAATTATGAGGTCCACTCCGCACACACTCCGATAAACATGATGTACCTACGTCTTCTCTACCTCCACAGTCGAAGTTAGGTATTAGGATTGGAGTTAAAAAGTTTCAAAGTTACCGTAATCTGGAGTTCACTAGCGATAGATCTCTTGTGTGCAAAAGACTGTTGACTGGCAAGGGGTAATTAAGTTTCATCATGCATCATACATTGGACCCAACTCCACTTTCTATCAGGTGTAGTGGGGTCCCATTATCGTACCCGTATGAAAAAAAAATCCTAGGGTCACAAGCACAACGTAACAGCAAGCGATTCCATTAAAACTACTACCTTGGTTACTAATAAAGATTATTTTAGCAACCGAAGAAGCCCACTAACTCTTCGTAACAGGCTGGCATACGGGGACTTTCCGAAGCGTCTTGTATCGAAGAATGGACTGGAGAACGTAGCTTTGATATCCAACGTGCCTTTCGAGAAGATACGGCTCCTTAACGATACTTTTCATACTTTGGTAAGTTTGATATTACCATTTTAAGTCTCTGTAGCGAACAGAACACAAAAATATAAACTTTTTTATTTTCAGATTTTATAACACTGACCAAATCGAAGGCCTTGATTTATCGAATGGTTTCAAATCTAACTCAAACACTTTTGGTCCCATTTGCGAAAAAATATCATCAAATTTGATTGAAAGCTGTCGTATCTTAGGAATACCTTCATTTATATCTTACTTTTAATTTTTTTCCAGATAAACCTCCGTTGGCGCTGGATTGTAATCGGCACCATCGTGGTCCATTTCACCATCTGGCTGGTGTTCGCAGTCTTCTGGTACATAACTGCGCTTGCGCACTACGACTTCGAGCCGGATCCTCCAAAACGCACCTGCGTTACCGGCGGAAAGGACTTCGTCACCATCTTCTTGGCTTCCGTGGAGGCGCAGGTGAGGTAGTGGAAACTAAAAAAGGGTAGAAAAGACTGCAAATTCAACAAGAAATTTACTATGTACATCTTATTTATTAAGTGATCTTTAGATAATATGGATAGACTAGAATATTTTAAGTAAAATTAATCACTGGTCTCACTTTCATTATTACCTTTAAGAGTTCATATACCATTTGTATTATCACAATTTCTCAAAAGTAAACACGTCATGAGATATATTACTTCATTGTCCCTTCTAACAAGCTTTCGTCCTTAATAGAAACAAAGTCCTCGAGACGTTTTTAAGTCTGGCAGCAATTTGTCACCATTAAGGCGCCGTGAGCCAAACGTAGTGTCAAACTAACACAATAGAGGAATTGCGTTGTTTGTATGTCATTCACTCTGTATAGTCTAGTTCATAAGCGGAAATGAAGGATACTACAACATTTTATATATTTTTTTGCTGGCACAAAACTATTGCTGCCATCACTTGGGGGGTAAGTGGAACGGTTATGTTCTTTTCACCGGTTAGTATAGCCCAAAGTCGACACTCGGGAATCATCACCCGAGCGAGCATTTAACCGAGTCCCTAACTTCTGTATACCGTACACCAAACCGCCGAAGAAATCAGTCACCTTCAATCAATAACCTTCTTTGGCGCATACGGCACGGCCTCGGGGTATCTTGTTGCACTAAGATAGCTGATCGGTAAGGTTATTATGAGCTTCCATCGCTGTAGTTTGAAATAGCAAGATGAACTTGTAAATACTAGACCATCACGGAACTGTTTCCATGTAAGTATGGAATGTTAGTAAATCAAATTTTTAGATCACACTCTTGTTTATTTGTAGCTGAAATGTATAGGCAAAAATTTATAATAAAATTATTTAATGACATATAAGAGGGCTCACTATTTAACGTGCTATTGGTAAAACATATTTTATATCCGCCCGGATAGCAACCACCGTAAACGAGGTGTTAAAACAGGTCATAATGACTCAAGTGTGTCGCGTTCCGTGATTAGCCTGTGTATATCCAGTTCCAACAGGCCGGCATAATAGTGTTGACTGTCGAGGGGCAACCATCTCTTGTCAGTCGACATTCTTTTGGAGCTCAATCCACTTACCATCGGGTGCAGAAGAGTCACTTTGCCGCGCTCATATAAAAAAAAATACGTTATTGAGTTTAGCTCCTATGAGTAAAATTATTTGCGAAATAATGAGGCGAAGAAACCAGAAGTAATAATCAGCACATACTTAAAACTGAGAAAAACTACGTCGTACACTTTCGCTTTCTCTTATAATTTAAACCACTTCAACAGCGTAGGAGTACTAAACGATATAGTAGAATTTATCTATCAGATTATCCATCTGAATAGTACCAACTAAAATTGGACCCCCCATTAATCAATCAGAATGTGTGACCTCCAGTGTCACTCAAAATACTCAATTTCATACCTTACCACTATTACAATAAAGAAAATTTTGTAAAAAACCGTATTGCCAATATTTGATGTTGCCGGTTCAATGAATTCCCCCCGTATCCAGGAAAGGTCATTTTCATGGATATTGTGCATCTTATAAGGCACTAGAAAACGTATTCATAAATAAATCTTAACTTTGTGTAAAGTTTCAAGTAGACATTTACCGTCTTACTTATAAACTTGTTTAAGCGTTAAGAGGTGGTTAAGAATTATTTAAATAGCTGTCAAAAACATCACCAGTTTCCTAGTTTAAACCTTATTAAGAGGCAAGATGGCGGGTTTTGACTTACAGCTGATCAAGTAAATTTGTGTTTTAACTAAGCATAGTTTACCAAAATTTTTATAAGTAAGACTGTTTATGTATTGAACTATTTGTTAAACCAAGCTTAAGATGCCATTTAAGAGCTTGTTCTCAGCTGAGTCGGCGCTGTTTCACAACCAAAAGTCAGCTGACAAAATCTATCACGTGTGACTTAAAATATTATTTGAGCTGATGTTAAGATTGGATTATTAATTAGCGACTACCTTAAGATGCTTACCTTACCTTGATGCCGCCCAGTGACTACGATGGCTGCAAAGTTTTTGAAACGTCGGAAGAAATTTATAATATAAAAACCGCGATAAAATCCGCAAAATAGTTTTATTTAAATGCTTACCTTAGTTCAATAGCGTCTCGTCTGATATTGTATTTGAGAGCGTAACTGATTTGCACTTATTAATAAGGTTTGTCGCTCGCGGCTCGGCTGGCGTGAAAGATCATTGTGTACCTTTCAGGAGATAAATAGAAGTATATGATTATCTACCAATCCGCACTAAGCCTATCCCTCTCAAGAGTAGAGGCCCACGCCCAGCAGTGGGACAGTATATAATACAGAGCTGATATTATATATAATTATCCAAAACATAGCCTATATGTATCAAACATTCAAATCCGTCCAGCAGTTGCTGTATTTACTTCTAACAAACATCCAAAACGTCTTCATTAACTTTCGGAATTATAATATCAGTAATATACATATCTCTACTTTATTTCATTTCTAATACCTAAAACATTAATACATAATGCCTAAAGCATAAATCTAGTATATACGAACTATACATACGTATAGTAACACTCTTGAGCACAGAATGACACGGAATAATAGCCCGTATCTGCATCACTGTCTAGGTGTTACAAAGGCGCATTTCTTTGATGCAATCTCGTGGCAATTTTGAGATGACCGTCGTCCGGCGTATTCCTTGGAACGGGAAGCTCGCCCAATAGACCTTGATTGGTGCAATTTGCGTCTACGGATGTCGAAATGCCTTCCACGTTTATGTTTACTTTCGGCTAATTCAATTACGTCTGTCTGGCTTGTTTATTTCGGGTTCGGTTCGTTGGGTTTTGGTAGGGTTTTGTGTTCTAAGCCATAAGGTTTAAAATTATTTTATATATGGGCATGTTCAAATGAGTATATCAGTCTTACTTGTAAAGTTGTTTTAGCGTTAAGAGGTGATTAAGATTTATTTAAATAGCTGTCAAGAACATCACCGGTTCCTAATTTAAACCCTATTAAGAGGCAAGATGGCGATAGAGTAAATTTGTGTTTCAACTAAGCATAGCTTTGCAATTTTTTTTATAAGTCTGTATGTCTATAAGGTTTTGAATTATTTTGTTATACGGACAAATTCAAGTGACTACACTCTGATGGTAAGTCGGATCTAGATAGAGGATTGGTGGATGAAAGTCGATTATCCCTTGCTCTTTGATACAATTAGACCGAGCTGTTTGATTCTCGGCCGAAAATATTATGTATGATTTTGATTCTATAAAATTGGAGTACGGGATTGGAATTCGTGCTTGATATGGCGATAGATGCACACAATGGGGTGAATATGAGCTCAGTGAAGTATGAGTAATAATTTTGATTGATACAATTTATTGACTGCGACTATTGAAGTATATAAGCAAGACGATTAAAGATTTTACCTAGGGGATAATGACTTTTATTTCCTTTAAGAAAATAGTTTTGAATTGAATATTATATTTAGGAAGTTTATGTCGCTGAGTCTTAGGTTTTGCTTAATTTTCAAGAGGTTTCATGCAATTTTTATTTTTTATTTTCAGACAACTATCGGCTTCGGAGATCGTGCCATTGACGAGGAGTGTCCAGAATCGATATTCCTTTTCATAATGCAGGTATAAAAAAAAGTTAATTCACATAAAAATATGTATATATCACAATATACATTTCAATCAATAAAAAAACAATTTGTAATCTATACATTTATACGCTAGTAATAAAGTTCAAAATAGCGAAATAAAGCGAGCGCGTTTAGTCCCCGGGACTCGCTTGTAAGCAAATGTATTGCCAATAACTCACACACTGATTTTATTTCAGTTAATCCTAGGTACTGGCCTATCTGGAGTCCTAACATGCGTGGTGTACGCGAAACTGACCCGTCCAGAGAAATTGTCAAGGGACGGCGTTGGATTTAGCAAGAAAGCTGTGGTAAGAACATCAATTTAACAAACATTTTATTTAATACTTAATCGAAGAATCACGCTATACGCAACCGATAATTTGGCTAGACATGACCACCAGTAAGTACCTGCAAGCAAGTATATAAGCAGGAGCCACTGATGTATGGATGGAAGGAGTGCGTAATACCTACTACTAAGTATAAATACTGGATATTATTTATACTTAGTAGTAGGTACGCATAGATTCTTAATACTATGAGATTAAATATCAAATTTTATAGTTTATGCTGTTTTTGACCATTCTTAATGCTTAGTATACGCCACAGCACACCTCAAGCCTTTTATCTCCGAAAGGGAAGGCAGACGCGCAACTATTGCACCTACTTTTCGCCATGCGTATTCCATCCCATGATGTGATAGGGGCCAAGCCTATATTGGGCACAAATTCCAGACTTAAGTCTGATACTGAATAGCAACTCAATATCACTTTTCCCGCCTTGGGATCGAACCCGTGACAACAGCAGTGCAGACGTTATATAACTACGCTACCAAAGCAGTCTTATACAACTTGACATTTTATTCTGCGGCGGCACAATTAGCATATACCGCCATCTCGTCAACATCGATGGAACTCCAAGAAGACCGATATGGTATTGACACAACTGTAGAGATAAATCGCACACCAATCTCGCTAGATGGCAATGTATGATACTGGCTTGCGATAGCAGAATTTGCTTAACGCGCAGCATATATACCAATTCCGATTAGGAATCGTTGGAGGGGCCACGGCCGGGCAGGCGCAACATCTGCCTGACTGGTAATCTTCTCCTTCCATAGAGGAACGCAACCATCTGTTCCATTAACAGTTTCAGTATAAGCACAGTTTTTAATTGTTCTTTTAGATAAGCATGAGGGACGGCCGGCTGTGTCTCATGATGAGGGCCTGGGACCTCAACTATGATCACATCATCAGCTCCGAATTCGCCGCACATTTCGTCAGCACACGCAAGTAAGCATACCAGACCAAACATAGTCTCTAAAACTCTGGATAAAGAGAACGGACTGGACGATTCTCGTAATCATTAGCCAAATGGTTATGTCCGAACAAAAAAATTTATGAATGAAATAATTTTTAAATTAGTTGGCTACTTTAGCAGTATCTCTAATGTATTACATATTTTTATATCTATATTTAAGATATATCAATTTTTGTTCGCTTTAACGATATAGGAAATGATCGTGAGGTCACTTTCATACCTAAGAATTCTATATAAGAGTTTTAAAGGTATGTGAAATCTGAAACCCCTCTCAGTAGTAAAGGAGGCCGCGCTCATCAGATAGCAGTACATAATAATTGTATTATTATTATAAGACTATAAACCAAAAGTTTGTCAATAGGAAAATAAATATAGATAATTATTTATTAATGGCTGACCAGGACTAAAGAAGGCGAGGTTCTCCGATACTACGCGCAGACCCTGCCGCTGCAGCAGAGGCAGTTCCTCCTCTGGCCTGTGACCCTGGTACATGTGATCGACCACGCGAGCCCTTTGTACAAATACACGCCAGAAACTATCAGTAATGGGAGGTAAATTTATCTTTCTTTTTTTTTATATTTGCACGGCAAAGTGACCTTACTGCACCTGATGGTAAGTGGAATGGGGTTCAATAGAATGTCGACTGACGAGAGATGATTACCCCTCGGCAGTCGACACATTTATGCCGTCCTGTTGAAACTGTATATACACAGGTATATCCCGGAACGCGACACACTTACGTGGGCCCCTATGGCAGGTTTTAACACCTTGTGTACGGTGGTTAGCTTTCCGGGCGGATAGGAAATATATCTTACCACCAGCAAATCCATATAATCTTACTAGCTTATTTGTTATTCTAGTGATATTATAAATGCGAAAGTATGTTGAAGATGTTTGTTAGAAGTATGATAGACAACTGCTGAACGGATTAGTATAATATTTGGCCCTCAAATAAACAATGTCCTGGAATAGGAAGTACCTAGTAATTATCCGAAACTTCTTGTTATCTAGTTTAAGTTTGCAATTCAAGAAATCGTTGAACATAGATCACCTTTTTGCCATTGATGTATATTCTACCGATAGACACGCATGTCCATATAAACTATTTGTTCAAAATCTGGAATCAAAACTAAAGTTCGCTGCAGCGCTAAAATATCAATCATGGTCTAACCAAACTCTTTAAACATGCAGTGCTAAAACGCTTTAAATAGAGTATACGAAAAATGGCAACCAAAACCGGATTGCAGTACACTTCAGTTGAACACAGTGAGTGTTCGTAACGCCAAATCTAGTACGCAGTACATATAATATGCTTTTTTCTGACCTATGTTGTAAAAAATGTTTGCTTCTTTCAGCTATGAAATCACAGTCAGCTTAAAAGGCGCCTCTGCATCGATGGGAACGTTCACACAAAGCCAAACGTCGTACCTGCCCAAAGAAGTTATATGGGGACATCGTTTTCTACCAGTCGTCAAGTAAGGCAACAGCAAAAATACGAACGTAATTTATTACATTTTCGAGTCCCATTTTTCTATAACGTCTGCTGACATTCTATTTGCCATTGGCAGTATTATTTTTTTTAACAAATCAATCCAATCATTTATTTAGTAAATATAGCTTCGCAAGCAATTTTAGTCGTCATTTCATTTTATGCAATTAAAAAAAGTAGTGTGAAGAATAATCGCATTGCTGATGATATCTTCCTAGCCGATTTCGGCCACGGCGACTGCGAGAACTGGTCAGGCATATTTAACTCAGATTAGGGCTGAATACCCAACAGTCCTGCTTCTTCCATTTGATGCGCTCGTACGTGACTATAGCCAATTTTATTTATGAAAGTACGAACGTATGCAGGACACGACATTACCCCACGGACATAATTAACTATATGGCCATAGATGGATGGACTCTATTCTCTCTTTTCTTGTCAATCATAATATTGATTCCTCCCTCATCGAATTTCGGCCAATCTAACCGGAGATCAGCCAAGTACGCAGGACATATAGTGCACAAGTGTGTGAGAAAGAAATAGGCGCACTGTGCCTTCACTCTCATAGTCCGGTGAGACGGCAATCCGACATGATCAGAGAGAGATTAGGCGCAGGACCAACGGGTTTACGTGCTTTTCGAGGCACGGTGGTACACACCGCCAAATTCCTGACTCCGCCCAATCATATTACAGGTACGATGGAAGAAAACAGCAGTATGTGATAGACCATAAGAATCTTGACACCACAGACCCAGTAGATACACCGCACTGCAGCGCCAAGGAGTTATACCGGTAAGCATTTCTGTAAGATGGAATAAATGTTAACTTTACTTTTTTGTAATTTGCAATTGATAAGATGTTTGTATCAACCAGGATAGAGAGCACCTTATACGCAACATACATCGACTAACTTATTCTGTATGTCACTGTAAACGCGTAACGCGACCATGCCGCGTTATCTTCGTGAAATTTGCGTGAAATGGTATTCTGTATGCCAATTTCTATTGTCTGTTTCGTGACTCGGTGCGTTACGTGCTTGTTACGCTCTGTCAAAATAACGTGTGCCATAGAGAATACGGCCCCTTGTGTAGATTTCGAACAGGCATAATTATGTCGACTAGCTAGGGATAATCATCTCTCAATAATCAGTACTCTACTGTAGTTTATTATATATTATTAATAATATTTTATAGTTACCTTGTTTATCATGTTAGAGATTTTCCCGTCACACTACATCTACAACTCCTGTAAGTCAGGATCAGCAGTGGCACGCATTATAACACCGAACGATGAAACTCGGCAAGTCTCAACACTAATCTGTCTTTATTTCGCAACGAAATTAAACAAATAGAAAGATAAGGAGTTGGAAATATTAATTGTCCAGTTCCCTACATAGCAAAACGTAATATTTTTTATCTTGTTAGTTGTTAAGCACCCAACGCCGTACACTTTGGTTGGCCACAGCAAAGCAGGAGACAAAATAAAATTATTTTATGTTAAATTCTCATAATACCTTATAGGTAGGTACTTATTGCAATGTCCGATTTAACTTTCAGAACTACGAAAGTTGACAACGACCATCCCGTTTGCCCCGGAACACCGAGCAGTTTCAGCGAGAAGATATCAGCATTCCAATTGGAAAGGTCCTCATCTTTCAGAAAAAAGAAATCATGATAGAACAGTGCAATAGTTTTAGATAATTTAACGAGCATCAAACAATATAGATATGTAATACTTTGAATTATTAAATATTATGAGTTTTATCTGTCTTATTAATTTAACTTTAACCTAATTAAACATAATTTGTTACTATTGTCCTCTACGGCAATAGCCTAATTCGGAGTAGAACGAACTGTCGAGACGAATGTATCGTTCAACTCAAAGGCACGCACCTCTGACTTATCTAAAGGTATTCTTTGTGAATTATCGTTTGCTTTAACAGTGAAGGAAAATAATCAGGAAACCTTTACATACGTATGTTCTGTGTATGAATTTTAAGGGTATGTGAAGTCTGCCAATCCGCAATAGGCCAGCGTGATAAGGAAAGGTCTACCCCTCTCAACAGTAGAGGAACGTGCCTAACCTTCAGACAGTATATTATACGGGCTTAAATTATTATTATTTATTTACCTAAACCTAGGCATCAAATAGATTACCGCTCTTTGCTGCAGTAAAATAAAATTATCCATCACCGAAGGGTTAGACAATGTGCAACTAATGTATCCACTTTTCGCTTTGTGTTCCATCCCATTATTATAAGGGTGAGCAATGAGTATATCGTCATATCGGGCACAAATTTCAGTCTTGGAGCTAATATTGAGTATTAAAACATAGGTTACGATAGCGCATTAATTATAATTCACAAAGTTAATAACGTCAACTGCAAAGCGCCTAAATTTATCATTAGCAATAATTCGAAAAAGACAATTTGCTTACAAAATCATAAAAGGCGAACAGCTCAAAATTGTTTCTAGTAATAGAAAAAATAATGGATGCTTTGGTTTTTTAAAAAATTTAAGAAACATTCTATTTATTCGCTGTTAACTTATTATAGAAAAATAAACCATATGAGACCTATAAAGCGTTGCGAAGATACTGGCAACTTGTTACCCAGAAAAACAAAACTATTATTAGTAGTTGTTATTAGTATAAAGTTTATGGTCAAATTGACTGCGCCTGCGCTATACTCAGAGTTTCTCTGTTGTCCTCATTGTATTGTGTACGTCTGTGTATCGTTCTTTATGTATAATAGATAACCCACATAAGTAGCTGAACAAATTTCAAACTTCAAATCGCCTGTATATTTTTATGTTTTACCAATATATCTTTTTCGTCACTACAATAAAATAAAGGGCTATTACTTTACTTAACACAAAGGCTAAAAAAGGTATCAATTAAACTTAACGCGTATAGACGATTTGAAGTTTTAAATTTACTTTGGTATCAGAGCACATACATATAGGATTAAATGCCGAGAAAAAAACACCCTGTTCTTAATAATTACTTTAATAATTAATTGAATCAAAATTAACTAAAACTACGTCGTTACAAAAAATACATCTTACTCTCCTGATTACGCACTAGCCATCTTGTCTCCTATCCCCTTTCTCTGTCTGTCTCATATATCCCTCTCACTCCCGCAAATCACGTTCCATTTCCCACATACATTTGTCACTACTTTTATTTTACCACTGTTTTCTCATTAGTTCACATATTCGTTCAACAGGTAAAAGAAACACACACACCAACGCACATCACGAATTTATCACCGAAGGGTAGCCAGAGGCGCAACCAGGGCACCTATTTTTCGCCAAGTATGTTCCGTCCCATGATGTGATAGGGGACGAGCCTATCGCAATATCGGGCACAAATTTCAGACTCCGGGTTGATACTGAGCAGAAAAATCCAAATATCAATGCCGCAGACCGGGATTCGAACCCATGACTTCAGAGCGCTGCCGTACCACGCATGCAGTACAAGTCCGCTAAAAGAACGTTACTAGAAATCTCATTTCAAAATCGACCTAAATTATCTCAAAGAAATATGACATAAAAATATTTGCAAAGACATTCTAGGACATAGCGCGACTGAACATAACAATACGTTTATCTATGTCAGGATAAAGGTGGGAACCTTATCTTTAAGATAAAGACACTGACTGATATGTTACAGAGCTCCATTCATTACAAAGTGAACAAGTGTCGTGTGATGTAAAATTTAAAAATAATAACAAATTATGGAAACGTGCACGTGGTGTTATATTTTCTGATATTGGCAAATTACTGACGAACATTCCAGATTACTACGTTAAGAATCCTAATAGCAAATCTCTGGAATCATGGAAATCGAACCAGAGAGACGAGGCAGCAGGAGCAGGGCTCTAGAAAGATCCCTCAGCTACTCAGAAGCCATTGGCAACTGGTCTGGTAGGTCTTCTATAGAAATCCCAAGTATGGTGAACACAGACGTCTACGCAAACGAAGAACTGAAGAAACACTACCGCATCTCTCAAACATACGTCGAAGGCAAAGAGATCAGTTTCCCTTCAGCCGGTGCGTATATCGATATGAACGAGATACCAGCTAAAGTCGAAGTGTTGGCTTCCTCCCAGTACTCTAGTGAAGACGAACAAACTGACTCTGGACTAGTCATGACCATAGATGTAGAAGAAAGTATCAGGAGTTCTGAAGTGAAACCTCTTTCTGACGCGTCTACTCAACCTATGGTCAGTTCGGAGGTAACTACCGATATTTATGATAGGATTGAGGTTGCTGATAGTATATTTGATGAAAGGACCATTGGACCGTCAGCAGTTGGGTATTCGACGCCTTATAGCAAGAGAAAGCGGAGGAGCAGTAGGCATAGGTAAGTTATATTAATTAATTAATCTATTCCCAGTTCATAGCTTGTAAACTAATTAGACGGAAGGAGCGACTATGAAAGGAATTATTAGTTGATGGAAATTATATGCTATTTGAATATTATTTCAAAATATATGTAAATAAAATTTTCATTAATAAAAAAGACTTTAGATATCTTGGAAAAATTATATTCAAGAATTTGCTAGTGGCATTTTTATTCTATTTGATTCTGTTTCTCGATTGCCCTTTTTGAGGCCTTCAATATTTTATATGACACAAATAAATAATATTGTTTCTGTAATGATTCATATCGATATTCGATACTATCTTAGATAAGATTATTTACTGTGTGAAATCACCGTTTAAACAGAAACTGACAATAACAAAACCCAATTTTGTAATCAATTCATCTAAGTAGAAATGACACAAAAATATTCTTGGTTCTAAGCAATATAAAAATGAGTTTATAAGTGTGTCACGCTAAATTGGATGCTTTATCGGCTTTAAAGAAAGGAATCAAGATGAGAAACGGAAGGGGTTGAGTTACGGAAATTCCTCTCATCACAAAACGCAACAGGAAACTGCCACTTCATAATACTATAGATGTTATATTAGAAACTAGAGGACCGGCATACGTTGTCTTGTCACAAGCCGCCTTCTGCTTAGACCACGTTTTATGACGACTACGTTCAACTATTTTGGATCTAGATAATAATAGCTTACGAGTCCAATACTATTTTTCAAATTGGACCCAATCAAAGACTCTCACAAAATTGTATCAAAGTTTTATTGAGGTTACCATGTACGAAATATGTTTTCGAAACAAAAATACCAATTTTGATTTTTTTATATTTTACCTGTTATTTTGGGGGTCGCAATTTTTTTAACCAACCCTGTAAAGCGAACAAAACAAAATCTTAGGCTGGGCAAAGTATGACTAGTTTTCTGTTTCATATCATCCTGGAGTCCAGACTCCTAACACTCAATTCCAGAAATGCCGAGCAGATTAGCCTAGTAGGTTGCACTAGTCTCGCCGCATATTACGATGGACCTAACAGCTGACGAGGTGTATATCATACCCCTGCCTACCTATAAAAAGGAAAAAACACGTGACATTATGTCACGAAGAATTTGATGCAAGCATATTTTACACACCCTCTTTCTACCAGGCTTTTAACAACTCATTGGTTCTAGGCGGAGACCAGGTCGACCAACGCGCTCTAGACGAGCTGTGTACAAGAATGGCGATGAAAATGTACCCATCCGCAGAAATATTCCAGCAAAGTCTATTAAATACATGAGAGATCTCGTTAACACTGTGGTAAGACATTTTGTACCATTTTACTTAAAACGAAGTGACAATATTATGATATCCAGAAGCCTAATAATCTGTAACAACTATAACATTGGATTTTTTCACGAGAAAGAAAGAGACCAGACTTTCGATGTTATATTAGGCTTCAAATTATCTCGTCGTATACTCTTTCAAATGTTGCAGAAATAATTTGTCTCAGCTTTTACGAAAAACGACTGCTTAAAATATTTCTTGAAGATCCAATTTGATATGGGAATGGTATCAATAATATCTAGGAGCGTAAGGAGACAACGTGTAGTCGATAGCACAGCTTATTCCTAACGGAGGGACTACAATAAATACGCTCGATAATATACGCTACTGTAAGCAACTGAAGCGATTTTGATTAAAATCAAAATACTGACTACAGAAATACTTTCACAAAGCTATTACCAACCAACTGACCGGTACAATGACTAACCGCCTCGTTCTGTAAAGCGTTTAGTGTTTTGTACCTAAAAGTGTTACAAACACACTCACAATAATAATGAAGTATTAACACTATAGTATCCAGGACCTACCGAGTTACAGTCTAACTCCTTTGATCAACAAAGCGACATAACAGTAATTCTTTACAGATTAACAGCAAATGGCGCTTCATCATACTCCTGATGGTGATAGCGCATTTCGTGTTCTGGTTCATCTTTGCCGCTATATGGTATGCAGTGGCAACGTCATACGCTGATGATATAGGAGACGGGAAGGAGCACTGTGTTACTGGTACTTCGTCCTTCGCTGGCCTGCTCTTGATGACGGTTGAAACTCAGGTATAGTTTTTTATCGTTTCACAGTAAAGTACACTGCTCCTTATGGTGAATGGAAGATATTGACAACCTTGATGATTATCCCTGGCCAGTCGAAACAATTATGCAGGGTTGTTGAAGTCGGTATACATAAAGTACATTTAGCTAAGCAAGGGCTAGGTGACATATTAAGTTTTCCCTGAGACTCGCCGAGCTTCACTGCTCGGTGTCATAAAATGCGTGCCACTACTGATCCTGGCTTACAGCAGTTGTAGTGGTGGGTGTGAGGGCGGGAAAGTCTCGTGTAAGCAAGGGCTAGACCTCACCGGTGGTGTTTCTGACACACTATCTTTTTATTTCCGCTTACCTGCCAGCCCGAGCTGGGTTTATTTTACCTTGGATTTTTTAAATTTATTTTTAAAAATGTCAAATTTAAAATGTCCGTATCTATAAATTATTCAAATGTAATTTAGTAATAACCATTATTATAACTTGTTATAACGTATCATGAGTACAAGTTTGTTCGCCTGCCTGATAAATTAAGTATTTTATTTATTACAGGTTATTATTAAATTAATAAAAATATATAAAAAATTATAACACTAGATTTCATGAAAATTAATTAAATTTAAAGTCTTTCCTCGAGATATTGCTCCAATGCGGACTATTCTTCCAGCATAAATAGGATTTTATCAATTCTACAAATTGTCTATACAAAAAAATATCGATCCGCTGCGCTGTTGGCGCGTGAAAGCAATAAAACATAAACCAACAAAAACACTTTTCCTCTTATATTAGCATGGTACTCTTTATTACAGATGACCATTGGCTATGGAGTGAGATATCCCAACGAAGAATGTCCTGAAGCTATAATTATCATGGTATTTGAGGTAAGTATCCTATTTTATGTCCCTTAGGTATATTTTACTATCACCGGCAAACGATTAAGTGGGTCACACTTTATTTCACAGCTACAATTCCAATAGCGCTATAGATCAGAACAAGAAAAGGCCTTAAAAAAAGAAATAAGGATTGGGAGGGTATTTTCCTTAAATTCAATTTAAATATTTATTTATTTTATACTTCATTGTAAGCCAGAGACAAAAATAATAGTACAAGAAAAAAGAAAAAAGTACGAGCGGTGTGCTTTTCGCAGAAGGCAATCTCTTACAGACAACCATGGAATGGATATTAGAGAACATGGAAAAAATATTGTCAATTTTCCTGTGATAGTGTCAGTAGGTCTTCAGATCGAGTTTACCACCATTGGAGAGTATCTTAAATTCCTATGTAATTTCAGATTGTAGCCGGCACTGCGCTATCCGGAGGTCTCTCTAGTTTGCTATTCACTAAACTCGTGAGACCAAATAGACACGTATCATCAGTCGGATTCAGTAAGAAAGCCACGGTAAGTTTCTTTACATTGTTCTTTTGCCCATAGTTCCATTATTTCCTGGTAAAAGTACCACAATTTTCTGACAGAAATCTTAGTTTTTACTAATTAAAAGTGAAGATTTGTAGAAATTATTAAGAAGTTTGTATTTTCATTAAAAGTAAACGCGAACAACGTTGAACGCATTGCATAAAATATTATTATAATTGCATAATAAATTGTATCCGGCACTGTTGTGACAAAAATATTACTTATAGTGCAGTACAAGGTTTAAAAATTAAGTATTGTATTGTAGGTGTAAATTTTGTTATGGATCCTTTGTTACCTGTAGTAAATAAATAAAATTTGTACATAGATCATGGTTCAATGTCATAGATGAACATAGAGGCTATTTTTAAAATCCAATAAAAGTATACAGTTCCACATTTCTTCCTTGAAATCTCGGACAAGCGAGTAATACTTGTACTTGAAGTGACTTTTTAGGTATGTATGCGAGATGGTGAACTGTGCCTTCAATTCAGGGTGTGGGATCTCCTGCATCTGAACATCGTGGGCAGCACCATCACAGCGTACATGCTAAAGCCTATAAGGTAACTTAATTTTTTAAACAAAGATGAATACACACTTTTTACCAAACAATCACAGCACAGGGTTTATCAAGGCAGTGCATAACTACTACAATATAGGGCTGATAATCATTTTATGGAAAAGCAAGACTGTTTAGCTCATAACCCTCTAAATTTTATTTTTTTATTATATTTATTATATACAAGTTCTTTATTGTAATACATCCTGCAAGCCACAATGCTAAAACCCTAAATTTTAAGAAAATTTCCACAAGATTCTCTAACGTTTAATTATTCCTTCTTATTGAATAATAGAAAGCGAGCCATCTCGTTAATGAATTTTTAGACAATATTCACCAGGTTCATTTCCGTTTTATGACTTTATGTCCCAAAATTGTAGGAGGTGAGCTATTTCGTTATTAAACCTTAAAACAATGTCCTCTAGGTTTCATAAAGTTTACTTTCAATCTTCCAGTACTTTAGAAGGCGTTTTAGTTCAGAGCTTCATTCACCAGCTGAAACTCAAAGAAGCTAAGGTTCCTTCTTAGCCCCCACACCCATGTTGTTTTTTCGTTAAAGAACCTTAAAGAATAGCATCAAGGTTCAATATTATTGATTATCCATCTTCTAGTATCACCATTTCGTTAATAAACTTTAAAAAAATGTCCTCAAGGTTTAATATGGTTTACTCTCCACCTTTCAGGACTCTAGAAGGCGAGCTAGTTCAAAACTACATTCACCAGCTGGAGCTCAAGGAAGCGAGGGCGTTCCTCCTCTGGCCTATCACTGTGGTCCATGTCATCAATGCCGAGAGCCCTCTCTACGACTTTTCTGCCCAAGACATGATCGATTACAGGTTACTGATAATACTGAAGGTGTACCCAACTAAATGGCTTAAGGGATTTTTTTGAAAAATCTTTTCTCAATGTTTTTACATTAAAGGAAATTGTGTTAAAGAATCGTGTTCCAAAGCAGTCTTAAGAATTCTTCAACTTAGATTTGCTAAAGCCCGATTTAAAGATAATTGTTACAATAAAACTTCCTACAAAATCCGACCCAAAAATCAGCCTTACAAACTAATATATATATGTATAGTTGACTTGGTCGACTAATTTTTTCCGATAAATAATAATAATAATATCAACCCTGTATTATATAGTGTCCCACTGTGGGGCACGGGCCTCCTCTACCACTAAGAGATTTTTCCAATACAATTCCAATTTCTTGTAATTTTTTTATGTTATGTCTATATTTAACATTTATAATTAATTTATATAATAAACCCGCTTTATCATTATTGTAATTTTCCAAATAACACGTAACACAAAATTTAATTTCTTTTCCAGGTTTGAGATTGTGGTGTGTTTAACTGGTTCTTCAAAGAATATGGGCACGATGACGCAGAGCAGGACCTCCTATCTATCAAAAGAAATAATATGGGGGTACAGGTTCAAGAATGTACTGCAGTAAGTATATAAGAAAGTGAATGAGATAATTGTACTAATATTATAAATGCGAAAGTTTGTGAGGATGGATGCTGTTTGTTCCTCTTTCACGAAAAAACTACTGAACGGATTTGGATGAAACAGAAACTTTATATCAGAATAATACGTAGGCTACAATTTATACTGATTTTATGTAATTTGGTCATAATAGCAATACATATCAAGTAAGTGAGAAAAAAATCCGGAAAACTCCTTCACGCCGACGAAGCCGCGAGCAAAAGCTAGTGCAATTATAAAGGTCTGTTGCATATGTTCTGAGTAAATACTGTTCGTCACATAAATATATAAACCGGCCAAATACAAAAGTCACACCGTTATAAATGGTAATAAAATTACTAGTATCCATACACTGTTTTATGGGATAACTGTCAAATATATTTATTTGAAATCTATGAAACAGACCCTTAATGTAAAATCCTAATAAAAAGAATATTTAAAACCTACAACTTCGCAGTTTCTTTATTCGTAATATTTGCTATAGCCAACAGGATTCATGAATCTTCTTGTATTGTTTGTATTCATGTGTGATAAGATCATATTTTATTGCAGCTTGCTTTGTTTAATCCATGCAGAAATATGACATTATCTTATGAAATATTCGTTTCTAATTACTTAACTATACGCTTTCCTGATTATGCTATCTAAAACAGTCTGAACAGATCTCATATCTCCATTATTTTACAGCTATTCAAAAGAACATGAAGCTTACACCATTGCTGTTGAAGACCTTGACTCCGTAGAACAAGTGGATACACCTCTCTGCAGCGCCAGCAGGTTCAAGGAGTTCGAAGAAGACATCAGGACCTCCTCAAATCTCCTCACGCCGCCCATCTCCATGACTCCTACCAACTACTCCGCTGAAGATTCATCGACGCTATCCAAAGTGGAGGGAAGTATACCGTCCTCTCCAAGTTTAAATCGCATGGGAGGAACAAGGAGGAGTTTTGGATGGAATTTCCAGAGGTTCCAGCCAGAGAAATATATTAATACTGAGATGGAACAGAAGTTGCAGTAATTACTTCATCAATTTGTATGTCGTAACCTATTTTAGAATTAGAATTAATAGTCTTTAGCCGAATTATCTATTCTTAGTGCACGTGTACTCGATAATATAAATTATTTAAAAGTATAAAACTTTTTTTCTACCTCATTAAAAAGTAGGCAATGGATTGGCTGTATGTCTAGCATTGCTGTAGTCCATGGGCGGTAGATGCTACTTACCATCAGGTGGACCAGTTGCTCGTTTGCCTACTAAGGCAATAAAAAAAAAATAGAGAAAAGAAGAGAGTATATCTCACTGTGGACAATCACACAGGTCCGTTTGAATATCTTTGGGGGAGGCCTGTCTTCAGCAGTGGACTTTATGTGGCTGATGATGATGATAATGAAATATCTCCCTAACAAAAATAGAGCATTTTAGAGTCCAGATTAATTACTTTTAATACTACTATGAAATATCTTTTTTATTACACCGAGATCAGGAACATAGATTCTTAATATAATGGGAAATTTAAATAAAGTAACAAAACCAATTAATAAGCACAAATCTACTTCTATTTTTTGTGGATTTTATTATATCAAAATGACATACCTATAGTCAGGGTAGAATCTGACGATTTCAAATTAAAGCCTTAATAAGTAAGAATAATTCTAAATTTAAAAAGTTGGACTAAATCAGAGGTATTAATGTCAAAATGGAAAAAATATTCGTCAGGTCCAATCTGACGATTTAAAATTAAAGTCTTAATCAGTAAGAATAATTTTAACCTTAAAAAATACTACTTCTTTATTTTGAAATAAAACCCAATTTTCTAGCAAGCAAGAATTGATAAGCTTCAGAACGTATTCTCGAATTGGCAGAGAATCGTTCA
The DNA here is from genome assembly GCF_014839805.1 of Manduca sexta. Lineage (NCBI taxonomy): Eukaryota > Metazoa > Arthropoda > Insecta > Lepidoptera > Sphingidae > Manduca > Manduca sexta. The sequence continues at coordinate 7,356,961 of NC_051119.1, forward strand.
CCCGAACCCCATTCTAAGACCCACAGAAACAAAAATCAATTACCATATATTTTACGAATCTAATAAACCACCCCCGAAACGGGGTCGTTCACACGACATGCGCGGGGTCATCGACCTCACCCCTGATGTTACTATCTATTTTTCCAACCCCAAGGGTCCGGAATCAAATATTAACAGAATGGGGATATCTAATACATTGGTGTTTTGTAAAGTCACGTTTCCATTCCCGAGGGCGCATATTCGGGATGAATTGCGTTTCGAATCTGGAAGTTGTTTAAAAAAAAATCGGTTCATGTATGAAACACTTCGACGGTCCCAAGAACAAAATCTCATCTGCAAAATGCTCTGGTTGCAGTATGCAGGTTTTTGCAGTATATCAGTAGTAATTGATATTGTAACTTAACTTCTTCAGCAAAATACTATAGTTGCAGTATGAAGGTTTTATGATAAATTCCATTTGAACCATTAGTTCTAGAATATTGGGTCATGTCAAGAGGATTTGCTATTGAATATATATATTTTGCCGGTATAGACAGTAGCCTATAAACTTTACCCGGGATCTTAAACTATCTCCATATCAAATTTCATCAAAATCCTTTTAGTAGTTTTTTGAGTTTATTGCGTTTAAACAGGCAGACTGATATAGCTTATAATCTTCCTCGATAAATGGGCTTACAACACCGAAAGAATTTTTCAATTCGAACCCGTAGTTCCCGAGATTGGCCCATTCAAACAAATAAAAAAACTACAGCTTTATGTATATAACTTCATATAAATCTCTTTAGTAGATTTTGAGAAAATCGATAACATACAGACAGAAAAGGGGAATTTGTTTTATAACATGTATATAGTATTTGGTGTGTTTATTGCTATATGATTACTAAGTTCTTGAAATTGCTTATATGTTGTTTCTTTTATAGTTTATATTAATGTTTAAATTTGTTAACCATGTTACCTTGATAACATAAGCACTAATTTTCTCAGTGTCATACTATAACAGTCTGTTCATAATAAGTGTATTTGTGAATGTTGGTACATCTTTATTTGGTAAGCACATAAGAATAATAATACTATACTAAGAAAACAGAACCAATATTAATTGTATGCGTAAACTGTTGATGTTCCTGTGTATAATAAATAAATATGTATAGATGAACTGAAATCAATAACCGTGATATAACGAACGCTCCATTAAATAACAAAGCACCATCAACTTCATCAGTCCTTTGATGGTAATTACCAGCAATGAATCGATGTCATACGCACACGTCGGACAATAACGTCAAGCCCGTATATGCTGGCGAAATCGAATAGCCGGTTATTTGGATGAGATAATGTTTTCCAGTCGCCGGAGTCCGATGGATGAGGGCGGCCCAGAACCGTCTCCTGTGGCGCTCTATGGAGGCCTATGTCCAGCAGTGGACGATTCCCGGCTGAAATGATAATTGTTTTCTAGGCCAAATAATCGATTTTAATGATAAAAAGTGCTGGAGTTTACTTACAAATCTATACTAATATTATGAATTTGAAGTGTTTGTTTGAACACGCTAATCTCAGGGACTACTGTACTGATTTAACTAGTAGGAAATTCCATTATTACTTAGTGCTATCGGCAACTTTTTATCCCAATAAATATTTATTCCAGTTAAATTTATACGCAGGTGAAGCTGTAGCCAAAACCTAGTAATTAGTCTGAGTTTAAAAATTGCTTTATTTATTGTTGTAAAATTGTTTTTAATTTGCATTAAAATAATACAAAAAATATCTAGGTAAGTATTTTGATATACATATTCTTCCCTATCATACTACCGAGGGCTTGCAAATGGGATAAATTCAGGGAAAATACAAGTGATAATTCTAAAACTATGAATCCTAAACAACGAACTCAGTATGCAAGCTATGAATTCTCCTATGATAATATTTAAATAATCGGAAACAACAAACATCCCAATTAAAATTGATAAATATTTCCATCTTTACATGCAACTATGAAACTGCTAGCTTTTGCTCGCGGCTCCTCCCGCGTTAATTTATTTGCCCAGGAGAAAACGGGGCCTATATTTTACGGTAGACTTCTAGTAATGTATTGGCGAAAACTGCATTCAATTCCATGCAGTAGTTTTTGCGTGATGCGTGTACATAGAGAGATGAAAAAATTTAAAACTGTTTTGTGGGCTTCTTTTACTCTAATAAAGACTCCACATAATACATGTACATACATACAGAAAGACAAAAATAAAAAAACTGTTAAGGCTTATCTTGTTCTAACAAATATCTTATTGGTTTTTCTTCACTGTCTATAATATACAGACATCGGCCTACAACCATTTTAATAAATGTAAAGATGACACTATTCTTTGTGATCGTAATCTTACCAATAATATAGCGAGAGTTCGTAATCATGTTTGCAACTAAACGCTAATACCGCTGAACAAATTTGAGTGAAATACGGCACATAGATAGATCAAGACTTCGAATAACATACACATCCCGTAAAAATATAACAACTCTTGCCAAAACAAGCTGAGTTTAAGAAAAAACTTCCGTATCGAAATCCAGTTAAGAATATGAAGTGATAAGCTCAGTACGACTGCCATTGAATGGGGGTGCTGCGCCGAGTGGATTAAGCGACATGATTTTACTTTTAGGGGGGTCAATTGTGACGTTTTGTCTGGCTTGCGTCCTAGATTTGATTAAAATACTACAGTATAGTATTTTCATTAGAGTCAGCGACTTTGAGGGGAGGTTCACAATTCGACCTTATATTTTTTTTAATAATAAGTTTAAATTGGGAACCTCCTTCTTTTTAAAGTGTTATTATTTTTTTTTGTTGTTAATTTAGAACTTAGTCAACAACTCCAATGTTGGTAACCACTAAATACCTATACGTAAAATTATTTTGTGTTGTTTAAAGGTAGATTAATTTTTTTTTTAAAGTTTTTGAACGTATTAGGTGCTCGTGGTCCGTTTTTGATTCTATTGAAGAAATAAACATAATAGATATCAAACATTCATACTATATATTCATTCATGTTATATGTATTATCAATTTACAACGATATTTTTAAACTATATATTGGTTAGAATTGATTACCCCACAGAACATTGTCGGCAGGCAAACGGGCGGTTTAAAACTAAGCCGTAACGCTTTGTAACATGCGCAAAAAGGTGTATTGCGTCGTAATCACTTTCGCGGCGCATGAGGGTAGAATGCAAAAATAAACAAGGATTTGTCATAAAATGCGTCATATACACTATTGAATTATTCGCAGAATAACTTGGCGGAGGATAACTTGAGTAGGATCTCAAGTAGACCCTTAATGTACTGAACTAATTATTTAACAAAGCTTAAGCTGTTATTTAAGAGCTTATTCTCAGAGTCGATGTTGTTAACTAAAAAATATTCAGTCGTCAAAATCCGTCATATGCCGACACTTAAGATATCACTTAAGATGTTGATATCCGCTTATAAAATAGCGCGACCTTAAGATGCTGACTCCAATTTGACAGCGTCAACTGGTATAAAACTGACAGTTCCTCCTTTAATTTTAGCATCAATGTTTCATAATAGTGTACTGTTGCTTGGTAACGAGTCGACAGTGGCTGCACGGCGCATAAAAAATAAATATTTAAAAAATATTCATAAAGGCCTTGAAAGTAGTATTGTTAAAATTTGGTTTTCTCCCGATGTTTTGAAGACTTTGTAGCCTTCATGGTCACGGGGGCACTCTAAAAAATTGTTTAATTTTAATATCCAATATTCACGTAAACATAAGAAACTAATAGTGTATTATTTTTTGTCTCATCACGAAGAACTGTATTAATAATACAATTATATTAATACCCTGTATTATTTACTGCCCCACTGCTGGACACGGGTCTCCTCTACTACTGAGGAATTAGGTTTTAGTCGAAAACGCTGGCCGAAGAAATTAAGTATTTATATCAAGTGCAGTAAGGGTTGATTTTTCCATGCCCGTATCAAAAAAACTATCTAGTTCTAGGCTACATAAGTCGCGAAGTTTATGCGACCTAGCCCAATATGCTACACAATGCCAGCAATGTCCACTGTCGCTATAAATAACATCGGTTTATGAGTTGGGGTGTCCTGTCAGAGGGTTGGCTCGTGTCATTTTTTACGTCAAGGGTGATATGAACTCGTGTTACAATGCCTTACTTTGTGTATTGTTGATTTCGCACGGATAAAATATATTTTTACCTATGGTAAGTTCATTAATCCAGAATTCAAGGAAATATAAAGAAAAAAATATGCGAGATAAAATTTTGATTTCAATTTCCAAACATAACTTCTTTCTTTAAAACGATCTGTGAGATTTAAAACCTTCTCCTTTTGTAGTTGGTAAATATTGATATATAATGATAAAAAGAAATAAAGGAAATTACAGAGATTTATGCTTTAATCCACGTGGGCATAGCAGTTTACTAGACTTCACAATATGTGTTCTTTAGTAGAAATATTACGTTCGCTTTTATCATTAAAGTCAAATGTTTTTATACCATTTTACATCACGGTCTGTAGCAAAGATAGCTTGCTACAATTATTACTACTAATAGAAAACAGAAAAATATATGTAGGACATAACATTAACGTTTCTAAAAAGGCATCTTAGCGACGACTCTAGGTAGCTAATCCTAGAATCCCCCCCCAAGGTAATTCTTCTGCGGTCAGTCTCCACACCAAATGCACGCCCATGTATTAGGGGACATTTGTCGCGCCCCTATGTACACAGTTAAGTGTGTATACCTCATGGTAGCCAATTCACATTGAGGCCTATGAGGTCTCGCGAACATTTCCTGGCCTCCCCTTCTCCCATCCTAAGAGGGTTCCTTCTCCTTTCCCCACAGTTCCTTCAGCTATCCCCTCCCAATTTTCCTCCAGGGCTCTGCAATTGCTAAGCCAATGGATTCCAGTATTACGTTCGCTGTTTCCCCTCACATACTTCTCCAGATAACGCCACTCAACTTTCTTCTAGAACCCTGCAGTTGCTAAGCCGAGGGATTCTAGTATCACATTTGCAGTTTTCCCCCGATGTTGCGGGGTCCGATACAAAAAAAAACCGAATAACCGAAAGCGAATTTCTCGATACCGAACTTCGATCACACCCCAGACGGGGCGACACACCATCATTATCGTAAATAACTGCACAAGGGTGACGTGAGGGGGATACGTATGCTTTCCATTCTCATGTTATTGTTAGATTTTGAAATTATTGATTCGACATTATCAAGCGATTGTACAAATTGTCTGAACAAATTCAGTTGTTATCAGAGGCATTAAACTGTAGTTATGTTTGCACATTAAATTGCATTCAGTTTATTTAGAAGTGACTAATTGAAACAATAATGTGACTTATGTTTATTAAGTATACTTTAATTTTAGTGTATTTGAAAAATTATAACAAAAAAAAAATATTAATCGAATTACAATTTACAAGTAAGTCAAGAAACTAATTTCCAGGAACAGGGTAATATATAACTAGCAATTTCATTTACATGAACATTAAGATACCTACTATGGTTTAGACTTCAGTTTTAGTAATTTATGTTGAACTACATGTTTTTCGCGGCTTCGCCTCTGTGAAAAGTCTTTCTCCCTATAAAAGTCACTAAATCACTGTAACAATTCATAGCGTCACTGGTACGACACAAGTGCCATATATCTCAGATATTAGATTATAAAATTGCATTGTTTACTAAGGAAGCATATTAGCGGGATAAAAAGTAAGTGTAAATTCAGGATATGGTCTATCCCTGTGCCGAATTTCATCCAACCAAAATAAAATAAAATCAAATATTACGGACTGACTTGACAAGGGACATTGATACATTCAGTTATGTAATATTTTTTCATTTATAATGCAACCTTTTTTATAAATCACATATGTTTTTTATTCAAGATAAGGACATCTATGATTAATATGTTTGCTCATATAACTTACAATAGAATATGATAGATCCGTTCCGCTGTTTCTACGTTTACTTACAAATATTTCCCAATCTTTCGAATTTATTGTATTATTAAGATAAGAAGTAAAATAGCAGTGGTGAAGGGTCCATATAACCCGATTCCTACTGGCTCCCTTTATGTAGAGTTTATGTAGAATCTTATTATCATAATTTATTAAGCGGCGATAGCCTAGTTGGGTGTGGAACGGACTGCCAAGACGAACGTCCGTAGGTTCAAATCCCAAGGGCACACACCTCTGACTTTTCCTAAATCATGTGTGTATTCTTTGTGAATTTATCGTTCGCTTTAACGGTGAAGGAAAACATCGTGAGGAAACCTGCACATCTGAGAAGTTCTCTATAGAAATTTCGAAAGTGTGTGAAGTCTACCAATCCGCACTAGGTCCGCGTGGTGGACTAAGGCCTAATCCCTCTCAGTAGTAGAGGAGGCCCGTGCTCAGCAGTGGGCAAGTATATAATACAGGGCTGATATTATTATTATCATTAGAATGATTTGCATACCGCATTTATGCATACTAGTACCTACATGTTGTGCCGGTTTCCTTTTCGGAAAATTTAACCTTTCGCCTCTGTAAAATAACAAGATGTAATCAGATTGCAGTAGTGTGCCAAGCTCCAACCTTACTGGCTGTATGCTATCCAAAAAAACGCACCATAACGACACATAGTGTCGATTTATATGTATTCGAATGTCTACCAAGTTGGCAAGAACATATTTCTAATATACAAGGTCCTTTTAGCATTGCGTTACTAAATGAAAACACATACTAATCTACTTGGAAATAACACTTTACAATAAGTTACTTAAGCCGTAGATGTGAAACAACAAAGTGTAAGTTTAGAACAAAATAAATATTAATACAAAATAATTTTAATTTTACGCGCCTTAATGCAACTACTACTAGTGTACGAGAATGCGTCGCAGCGACATCACACTTTCAGTCAGAAATAAATTCACGCATAAGCCATATTCGCAATAAACTACAAAATGATAAAAAAATCTGAAAATGGATAATTTTTAGCACAATATCAGAAAAGGTGAAGACGAGTATGTGGTTTCATTTAGTAACGTAATGTCAAAATGGCCCTGTATATAAACTAAATTGCATTTGAATTTAACATTTAGGACACCACCACCACTTCATCATACAAACCTAACGTAAAAAGCCTGCTGTATCAGCTTGAGAGACTTCTGGGGATCAAATCCTCAAGATTCATCATCAAGAAACTTCTGGAACTTTCAGCAGTAGTCTCACTGCTGAATATAGGCTTCTCTTAAAGATTTCCATTTCTTCCATTTCCATTACTGCGACCTTTACCAAGCGTATTTGTCTTTCAAGGTTGCCTAACTATTTCTTTCTTTTAAGGTCTAAAATGCATCTATGATTCTAATATTATGGATGTTTATGAGCGGTAGAAACCAGTTCACAATACATGACTCGCTTACCAATTTGTTATAAAAATAAATCTATATCTACCTCAATAAGGTTACTAATCGAATAAACTACTTGCTCGTTTGCTAACTTATGCTTTATAAAACTATAATTTAGACTGTTCCGGTGACATAGTTGTATGTCTGCAGCAGGTCTCGGAAAAGTGATATTGGGTTCTTCTACTCAGTATCAGCCCGGAATCTGGAATTTGCGTCCGATATGGCGATAGGCCTATCACATCATGGGTTAGAATACATGGCGGAAAGTGGATGCACTAGTTGCGCCTCTGCCTACCCCTTCGGGAATGAAAGGCGTGAGTGTGTCTATTTTTATATAATTCATCATGGAATGTATCCAAGCATTCTACTATTAAAGTAATATTATTTAAACTGTATAATACAAACAACTGGTTTGACTAGTATATATTGTTCGTACAATGACGTAACAATATCGCAAGCCATGCTAACTTCGTGCGTAAGCAGCTGATCTATTTAAGAGGCAATATTCAATGTCCTTTAAGTCTTTACCTTTAATTTCTTATTTTTTTTAGTTATTAGATCACATTTCATTATCCTATCTTCATGACTGACTGTATCTCTGGGTTGAATTTTATTCACTGTCTTCCCGAAATGTATGCGTTGAATCAATTACAGAATAAATCTATATGCAAATTCCAAAAAAAAACAACTTTACATCATTAAAACGTCTGACTTCGCTAATTGTTGTAATTTTTTGTTTTAATTTTGCATTCTAAAAGTAACTTAATTGTTATTTATCATTTACCAACAACGTACATTTCGGGAACACAGTGAATTTTAACTCCACTTTTTATCAGTATTGGAATCTTTGATAAGGAGGTAAAAATGAAAGAGTTTGTTATTTTTTTTTTATATATTTAGAACAAGAAATGTATAGTTACAACCATTGAGGATTTTACATATCATATTGTAAAACCTATTGTATAAAGTGAAGAAGAATGACGTTTCAATATTTTTTTTTTTTGTATTTATTTATTATACAAATTAATTATAGACACATAAATTACGTGGAAAATATTATTCGAATACTTAAAAACCAGGCAAGTAATCGCTACAGATTTAAATATTCGGTTATTAAATGCTTAATTTTAGGAATGAGTATTTTCGAAACCGCCTATCCATGAAAGAAATATGGCGTGTGTGGACCTCCCATTGTATTATTGAAAATTCCACCCACGCCCACAAACCATCTTAAATTATACAGAACAACATTTAAACTATAAGAGCTGCTCTAAAACCGTCAACTGTCAGCGAATCAAAAATATCCACATTTTTAACTCCACTCAAAACGTCAGACACCCTGACTTTAGCCACGATTTGTCAGAACCTCTTGGACATTTCCATCTAACATAATAGTGTTCGTAATTTTACTTTATTTATAGAACACAATGCCCACGCAAAACTAATATTAGTTAACGGCTGTCCTTGCGCTTATCCCATTGCGTAGCGCTTCACCGAGAATTATTCATCCGGGTTTCTATAAGCGTAGCGCTCTTTACGCTTCACCCATAATTATTCCAACACTTAAAGCGGAAACGTCCAAGAGTGTCACAGTTTCAGCGCTCTCTTATGGACTACTGTTTTGTTGTGCAACATAATGTTTTTTCACATAAGCTATAGAGGTATTATTTAAAACGACACAATAATTATATAGAAATACCTATGTTTTAGGTACATTAATAACTAAATCGGTTAATACCATCAACACATAGACACCTACCGCTTAATTTTATTAATAATTCATAAAAAGACAAAAACGAAATTTCATTAACATTGACATGCGTTTGAGAACCGGAAGATCATTTTTTTGTATTTTTTTTTTTTATTTTTGTCTATACTTTTATAAAATACGTTTTGTATCAAAGTGGAGTCAGCTAGCAAAAACAAGGAAAATGGCTGACCTTTTTATTTTATTATTTAGTTTTTTTTTTTATAAATATCATTGCTTTTTCTAGTACTTAACTTTGGAGTCGGTAAAATACTTACTGAATACTTAATTTTTGAGATTCTTATCTTACGATGCATTTTACTAATTTATCCACTATGCTTAATCCAAGTCGGATTGGATGATTTGGTTTGGTCATGCTCGGGTCTATGTGCCTTATTCAAAACTACGAGAGGACCATTTTCAAACTATCACGCCGTGTCAATGACAAATTCGATGTATCACACTGGCTATTCATTTCGCCCATTATCGACGGATGGCTTTGGCGTTAAAGGTGAATTTCCTTTGCAATCTTTTTTCTCCTCTGCAAGGATTCTGACGTCAGAAGTTAACGTATGTAAAATCCGCGTATAAATTCCACACGTTTAAAAACGTACAATTTCTTTTATAAAGAATCATATTTTGGATCTAGTGATACTACGAATGACGCATCCGCGAGAAAGAGGTCGAGCCATACATAAATTGAAACCGCGTATAAGAAGGTTCGCGGTAACGATACACCGAATCTGACAAATGGCAATCAGGCGTGATACCGAAACTTTTATATGTCTGTACATCGTTTTATATATATGTGCTAACAGTACTAGGATTATCACATACTACTCTGCAATCGGTTGGTTCCCATTGAGTGAGATATTAAATCGATTGATCGACTAAATGCAGTTAACGATTTTAAAATTGGAATTTTGCACGCACTAGTGACCATACGGGACTTATATTTGGCATTATTTAATGAGTAATTCAAAGCACCCAAATGGATCTAAGATGTGTATAGCTAAGAACTATTATGAAATTCACACATAATATGATACTATTTGTGGGACCAATCACAACTGGTACGCTTAACGAGTGATTAAATTACTCTTATATTAATTTTGTAGCACTCGACCTATATAACTGGCACATGTGACTTATCAATAAGTTATCCAAAATAGTGTGTTTGGTCCCAAGGCGTGCGGGACTAATCACACTGACCAATGACACGCCAACGCACAGCTTCACTTCAAAGCGTGATATGTGGCTTTTTGAATTGTCACTTTGTTCTACAATAGTAATTATATTGTCGCCAATACTCGTAGTTAGACTACAAATGTGATCTTTAATGTGATTGCTAGTGTTGTAGCATAGTGTGCTGTCACTGATATAAATATAGTGTTGTGCCTTTATCGATATGTATTTGTTATGACTTAATCGACAATAGTGCTGTGCTAACTCGACTTTGCAACGTGCCATTGACATTTGAGTGCATTGTGTGATTATGCCTCAGTCAACAAGTGTTATGTATTTATGCCATGGTCAATCGTGTTTATGGTTATCGATAAGTGATGTCCCATTGAATAGTTTTAGTCGATATAGTGTATACGTAGTCGATAATCGATAAACAAAATGGCAACCAACATTGCATTTAGAGGAATCAACACCGAAACGAATACTAGTAAATAGACAGTGAAATTGATATCATATGATATTTTACTTTTAAATTCGAAACTATTGGTTATAATATATTTTTTTTATTTATAATTCGCTTACCCGAAGCCTGGACCGTTGCCGTTTGATGTTCCTTTACGTGTTTATTGAAAAAATTGTTATTTACCCCCCATTCTACTTAGGCTCATCCGGGGAAAACTGGACTTTCACTGTCTATAGGAGGGGTGGCTGTGCTGGCTTTTGGGATTCAGCGTCTTAGTGCCTGCAATTTAGATTCAATTTTCATTGCTAATTTGGACAAGACTAGTCCTATCAATACAATTATCAAGCGTATTCGTTAATTAAAAATCTCGCATTGCGAGCAAACTTTGCACTGAGGGTACCTCATCTAAAAAGGTGTCCCAAGAATCAGCACAACGCACCATAATTAGGTGACGATGATCAAAGGATAGCTACAAGGTTTCGAAGGCTGTATCTATAATATTTACAAACAAACATCTCCAAAATACACGAGGAAGTACGGCATGAGCAATTTCTATTATAGTACAGCCTTGAAGTACCAAAGTGCATACTAAACATTTCAAGTAAATAGTAACAATTAGTCGATGTTTCGTTTTATTACACTGGTATATTTCTATCGATTGTAAAATCGATTTTAAATTCTTTTAATCGTTATGGTTAACTGTATTAGAATCAATTTTATGATTAGTTAAACGTATTGTATATACTATTAAAAATGTTGATGTAAAATATTGTAGATTCGATTCTGAAAAACGGTATTACAGTTTCCATCTAACATTATTTTAATACTATTGATCGATTAATACAATCAATATTGTAAAATCGATTTTACAATTATTCGAAACGTCGTTAAAATCGATATATTGAGCACAGACCGACGTTTGATGTTGCAGAAATACGTCCACGTGTAAACCTTATTTTATGGAAGATTTATTTCTCCTTTGTGTCTTATGAAATAGCGAGTGCCACGATCGCTTTTATTTGTGCTGCGATCGAGTTAGCCATTCTTACATATCACACGTTCACAGGATTGCCGGGCAATGGAAGAGGCCCACTTATAATGGTAATCAATTTGCCTTTAGAAAAAACCACGTTACTTTGGTATCTTCCCAGGAAATAGGATTAAAAATTTCCTAAACATTTTATTTGCCACTGAGCCTTTAATTTTGCAAGGGCATCTCTAGTTTATCCATTCTGTCTCAGTGTTTTTCCGGCATTCATTTTAGAAGATAGCAAGATCTCTATATTTAGATTTTCTTCCAAAACAGTAGAACTTTCCACTACCTGGCAACCCCACTTCACATACACTATTTCCTACCATTTCTGACGGACAATCCACGCAACATATTTTCAATTGATTTACTTATTAATTATGGGCTATTAACCGTCTTTGTACGGATGATCACGTTTTCCGATCAAGGGACACGGAAACCAACGATTCTCATATAGAAGAGTACGTATGGGGAGGCATGTTGCCGATATAAAACACACGCATGATATTACATTAAATATTGCTTTTGTTTTAATTATTATACATTAACATTACGGGGCTAGGACAGCCTTGTCCAAAATCTAATATGGACAGATTTTTTTTCGTCACGTCAAAGACAAAGCTAAATGTCTAATGATGTGACAGCTTTAAAACCTAGCAGCTAGTCAGTTTGCAAGTCTAGCTTTGAGCAACTTTACATCCCGTTAATTTCTTTTGAAGAAATTAAACACTTCACGTATTTTCAACCCGGAATCCCTTCGACAAAAGTCATATTTTATTTCCGTGTCCCAAGATACCACTTATCTCATTATTCATTATTTTACCTTTAATTTTAGATCAATCGTCACGTGTTATTTTTAAACTTTACTTTTTGCTAATTTCACAGCCACATTAAATTAGCCTATGCGTTTTAGTATTGTTTCTGTGTTGCCAATTATTTTTTTTCACTATAATTAGTATTTTTTCATAAAAAATGCATTAAAACACCTTTCAAAAAGTAGCAGTTATGCTATTGGTTATTTTTGATTGTCCCTTCCATGGGGTTCGACAAAAGTAGCAACCACAACCCTAACGTAGATTTTGTAGATTTATCGGGCCGGCGGAGTTTTACCCGCTGTTACATTTTGTACAATTTTTATCACATGTCGTTCCGCAAATAAATGTCTGCAAAGGATAAAAATTGTAAAACTAATTTTCTTTGTAGCAACCCAGTGTACTAATGTCAAGCGTGTTTAAAATGGAATTATCCGAATTTATAACCATTTGACAATTTACTCTTGAATATACTGGGACGCCATACCTCACTTTTATAATTACATAATCGGAATATTTGCAATATGATTTCAAAATTAATTATTTTCATTCATAAATCGCTCAAAATTGTATTTTATATTAAATCTATATTTTTTATCCAGTCTTTAAACGTCAAATGGTTAAGCATCGAGATAATGAAACTTTTTAGAAAATGGTGTTCCGTAGACACGTACACTGGCCAGCATTACCTGCAACGGGTAAATCTCCGACGGCATAGTTGGTGGAACGTTTCCTTGCAATCCCTTAAAACTATGAAGATATGATTTACAGTATTTTTAAATATACATATAAAAATATTACAGTTAACGTGTTCGGTTTAACACTCACAATATTTATTGCTTTACCAGTTTACTTTACTAAACGGACAATGTCCTCTATACTATTGAGCACTATTTTACCGAAAGACGACAGGGTGGCCATTTTCTGGAATTTCGGGATATTTTAACCGAGTTTTAGGGAGAGTGATCGTTGTTAAATCGGAGTGTACGTTTTGGAAAAAAAAAATTTTTTTTGATTGATATTTTTGCAAAAAGTGGCCACCCTGGTAATGGGCCAATGAAACGTTCCCCCAACTGGCATCACCTAACCATAGCCTTAACACAACGTCCAAAATATTTGCATTTTGATACATTTTATTTATTATCTAAAAAGTCGATGAGTTAAACGATTTGGTGTTTTATGTTTCGATCATAGACGCGTGGCCGCGCCATTTTTATCCATAGATAAAAAATAATACACAAGGTTTTACGCAAAAAAAAACTTTGCAAGTCCACCCATCCTTAGATTAATTGCCCTTTACATTTCTCTAATAAATAAATCAATTCGTCTTATAATATTACGATGCAAAGACGATCTATACATATCGATAAAACTGCAACTTCATTATAGTGTTGTCTTTTATCGATACCTACAAATCCATCGACTCGCACCGCCAAATTATACAAGTTAACACACCTACATAAATACAATGAAAAATACAAGAAAATTGCACGTAAATTAATGATAGATAATATAATGTACTTAATTAAGAAATTATTATTAAACTACACCCAACATTATGGTAACTTCAACTATTGAAAATATTATAATATTACATATTATTATACGAACATTTTTGAGTTAGGCGTTTTAGTAATCATCATATGCATTGCGTAACTCGGCTAAATCATTTATCTCTTGACTAGAACTCGGAAAAATATTTTAAAGCCGTAACCTAAAAGTTGAGGCTTCGACAACAAAACCGACCAGGTATGACAAAACGCCTAACTCCAAATCAAGAAAACACAATTACGTAAATGACTAGAATAGTTGAATTTTTTGCTGATGTACAAACAACATAAAATAACAACTACACTCATTAACCTAACGAACTACGTTAAGATCTTTAGCCAAAATTGTGCTTCGCAACATGCCCTAAGCCGTGTGGCCTAAACCCCTAAGGGTGGACAGCAGTCCCCGAAATCACCATTGTGACTTTACTTAAACAATTTTGACGTTCAGCCAAAACATTTGGAACGTTCGAGAATTTTTCTAAAATCAAATACACCTAATAGTTTACCTACATTACACGGAGGACTCGTACATCGTACTAGTCAACAATTATGTGAAAACTTAGTTACAACGCTTCACTGGAAGAACCCTCCGAGTTTAATTGCGGGCAAAGTCGCGGCTGAACACTAAATGGAAAGCGTAAGCTGTCGAAACGAAGCAAATGTTATATTTAACGTGACGTTTGTAAATCAAGCGAGTATTTTTAAAATTTCTCCTCAACGTTGGTACAAAACTTCGCGCAGAGAGGCGGATAAATGAACAATTTTACAATAAAAATGTAATTAGACTCATCATTTGACTCGCATGCCGACAATACTCCGAGAACATTTATTTAATATATTTCTTTTAATTAAATTACTGTCTATTAGTT
>NC_051119.1:7372539-7401892 GCF_014839805.1 Manduca sexta
TTAAGGACGATCATTACACTTGAATTATCTTGCGTTAAACTCGGTTAGGCAACACTATATTAAGTCTTTAACTAATTGCTGTGTTGTATACATCACACAACAAACAATGCAACTGTTGTGTTCGCAGCCAGTGTTGTTATTAGACGCTGTTAGTTACCTTTGTATTCGTTACTTTTGTTTGGAGATCAACATGGCGATATTTTTTATTCTTTCATCATCTCTCAACTTTTTCAACGAACTATCTGAAAATGTCAATAGATATTGCGAAGTATTAAGAAGTTGTATAATATATTTAAAAATCGTACTATATAAACTAGCATCTTAAGGTAAGTAGATACATACAACGTAAACTAAAGTTTTATATTTTATGAGATATTTTATTTCTTCTGATTCGCAAAAGAATGCCGCCTTGCTTATTAGAAGCACGTCAAGTTACTGGGAAACAAACAAGCCGGTTGTTATGTGTATGCTCTCTCTCGAAGCGGGTATACATCACACATTTATAATGTAAACATATCCTAAGTCTATGATATTATACCGATTGTAGCCATTGCTACTCTTGTAGCAGAGACCTACCAATGAAATATCATTTAGCCCTTTCGCTGTCAAATTCGGCATAAGAAACTAATGTTATTAAACCAAAAAACGCGCTCATGATGAGCAGATTCTCACAGTATTGCGCCGGCGCATGTCGAAAACTCGCAGAATGTCTCATTAATCATGCCCGCAATTATAGGTGGTATTTCACACGAGCAACCTTGTGTAATGACTATTTTATTAGATCAATTGTAATTACAAATGCGTTGATGACGATCATTTGTATTGCTGCGGATGAGAATACTAGAGGTTTACTGCGTGGGCGGTGTGAGATCCACACCGCTTGGGAAGGTACATCGGTATAGTAGTGACTGAAATAACACCGAATTGTCTTAAAGAGTCAAACTGCAAATATTCATTGCAAGTTAAACAAGGATTGTCCACACGTTGAATGATTGGATAAACCAAATTAATTTGACTGGCTTGTAAGTAGCGAACGTAAAGTGGTAGCATTGCTGTTGAGTTTTAAGGCGTCGGCGAGTTTCTCGGTTTCTCTTCCTTATAAATATTTCGTTTCTCCTTCTTAGAAAACCTTATCAATTGCCTCAAGGATCAGGAAACAAACTTCTTTCTTTGGTGTCTATGGTATAAAAATACTGTGAAAATTGAACTGTAAAGCGCAACACCAAATTATTAGAATATCCATTAACATTGGAATTAGGATGAGCTAAGAGATGAATAGAAAGGAACGAGGAACAATGATCCCGCCCTCGCGCCGCGAAGGTCCCGCGGAGGCCTCGGATGGCTGAGCCGTTATTCACGATATGTAGGAAGAGATGAACAATCCAAATGTAATTGTTAAAACTATTAACTCTAAATATTCATCTGCTGACGTATGTGTTCATTTTCGGGATATTTGTTTTAATCTATGGTAAAATTATTACGTTGGAAATGATTAATTTTAGTATAGAGAGTAAGTATACACAGTGTACAGTAAACTACTTATACTATAACATACGACTGAGAAAAGTGTTGGTTTCTTTTACTAGTTGTAAACGTGCTAACTCCATAACTCGTCGGAAAATATCCCCGTTGATATTATTTTTGAATCCGTGAGCTTTTGGAGCGAAACATCACGTATTGAGTGCGAATATTCCGTTGACATCTGACATATTATTACAATTCTAACTATAAACGCGACTATGTATGCGAGTTATTTTATATTGATATTTATGTAATAGTTGTATGCAAATATAATATATCTCTATGGGATGTCCAGTCAGGTTGTTGATTTATCTTTACATGCAGTAACGCAGTGCAAAGATATATTTCATGGACCAGAGCTTACATGTACCTACACTTGAATTTTGTCTTTAGCCTGCCTCCCACACGTATTTGATTTACTTTTGTTCAAATGTATGAGATACGCTCACATTAATTAGTATTGCTATTGTTTGTATGCGATAGGTAAACATCAAGTAACTCGCTCGTTCGTCGGCCTTCATCATCTCACCACACGAAAAACAAAAGATTTTTTATTTCACAACTCTGACCATTCAATTTCGTTTTGTAAAACACTACAATAACAAGATTTTTCTGTACAACACAAAGATCGTAATGCATGTATTTGCATCACACACACGCTTGTCTCTGAAATCGAACCCACGATCTTACGGCGTAGAGACTGTATTTTTTAATATAATTGGCCT
Organism: Manduca sexta; assembly: GCF_014839805.1. Classification (NCBI taxonomy): domain Eukaryota; kingdom Metazoa; phylum Arthropoda; class Insecta; order Lepidoptera; family Sphingidae; genus Manduca; species Manduca sexta. The sequence goes on from NC_051119.1 coordinate 7,374,786, forward strand.
ATTGGTATGCGGCAGGATAGCCTTTTTCGTATTAACAGTAGCCATATCTTGCCGAAATTGAGACTTCAAGTATAGCAAATTTTATAAAAATACTCTCCACTCACCACCCTTAATTGCACCTTAAGTCGCATAACGGATTATTTTGTTAATTATAAAACAAACAATATAGACTGTTATGACCTTGCCCGCCTAATACTGTAAGCAGGACAGGATGCGGAGAGTCGTAAAGCCGTGACTCGTCGCTCGGTTAATGTTATATTTTTTGTATTCCCTTTATTGCATTTGCATACACTTCGTTATAAGGCCGGGCGCTAACTACAGTCGACAGAGACGACGCGGAAGCGAATACCCAGAGTACTACTATAATAAGAACTTCAAATTGCTTCTTTTCTTTACCCACTTTTTGTATTAGTTTCATTCATGAATTTATCGTCGCTTTTTTATAAAAAAGCGACGATATCCTAGTTGGGTATGGAACGGTCTGCCGAGACGAATGTCCGCAGGTTCAAATCCCAAGGGTACACACCTCTGACTTTTCTAAAAATCATGTGTGTATTCTTTGTGAATTTATCGTTCGCTTTAACGGTGAAGGAAAACATCGTGAGGAAACCTGCACATCTGAGAAGTTCTCTATAAGAATTTCGAAGGTGTGTGAAGTCTACCAATCCGCACTAGGCCAGCGTGGTGGACTAAGGCCTAATCCCTCTCAGTAGTAGAGGAGGCCCGTGCTCAGCAGTGGGCAAGTATATAATACAGGGCTGATATTATTATTATTATTATTATGAATTTAATATACTATTAGCTAATAGATTAGTTCTTTCCCACCCTTCTGCTATAAATAAATAGAAGCCTTTTGTATGTTTACTGCAATAACCTTACGCTTTGACTTTTTTACAGACAATATTGACAGCTGGTATAAGCCGCTTGAGCCTCTGAGCATCGACTGCACTGCGACTGACGTGCATACCCGGCCTAAATGTTGCGTCTTGCTAAATGTTAATGATATGCTGTGGTTAATGATTACTTCTAGGGCACTATTAATAGACCCAGTACGCAGGGGGTCTACCTTTAATAAAAATAGGTTGAATCGCTGTGTGCTCAGAGCTCTGTTATTTTTATAGCATTTCCGGGATGTTTACTCTGAGATGTAGAAATAGATATTCAAGGTCGAAAGTAAACGTAGTTTGTTATAAATCTCTATGTACAGAAGCCAGTTTCTGTGGTTGTTTTAGCAAATATATTTTTAAGGAATATTCTTGTACATTACCTTTTTTATTTACGGTTTATGGAAGGAAACTAGACATGTGAGGGTCACATACTATGACATGTCTCCCCATCATCACTCTCGTCCACAGACACAGAACCCGAAGTGACGTTTATGAAAAATAGTAGTTTTCTTATCGAACTTTTGTAATATCCATAGAAGCTTCCTTGAGTTTTCAACAATATTACATATCATTTGAATACTAAGTTTAAAGATTCTGAATTTATGGCAGGTTATGCCATTGGTCAGGCAATGAATTCGACTTATCTAATCCCGTGGATTGTTGAGAATGGAATATGTACCGGAAATAGATGTAACCTTATCACCCTATGGGACAGAAATAAACACGACGAGCCGTGGATATAAAGTACAGTCACTCCTATAAAGGTGCTGGCGTGAACTTATTTTAAAGTTATTTTCTTGCGCGCTTTATGACATTATCATGAAGCTATAACATTTAAGTGAACTGTAGCATACATTAGCCCGCGCGGTGATTTATTAATCGATTTGAATCTTTGACAACCTGTTTCAATTTACATTATGTATCTATTAAATATATTAGTTTAACACGATGTTTTAAATTACATTTTGTCGAGTTCATTTTCAAAGCTTATGAAAAAAACATAGCATTAGCGACTACAAGGAGGATGTTTATTTTGAATTACAAAGTGTGTGTAACTTTATTAATTATTTCTTGTAGAGTAGTTTCCGCAGTTTTATTTCAATCAGAGCATAGGTTTGAGGAAGGCAATCTAAACTTAATGTAATTTAGTATTTAAGTATTCATTAATGATTGTGTTCTGTATTATGCTTTACGTTAAATAAAATAAATTTAGGATCTATATCCTATCTTACATGTATTTCACAACCCTCGATTTTAATAGAACAGAATAACGGACAAAGGAATCTCTCAATCAATGCAATATGGTAAGCTGCCAATAAGTAGTAGCGATACTGTTCGAAAATTGAATTATTATTTACTACATTATACTGGCATGTTACGTCCTGATGCCTTAAATATTAACTCAATATGCAAAATAATTATTATACCTACTGTCTACTTCTAACTAGAACACAACAATTGCATACACGAGTCTTAGACATATCCGAGGGTCCTACTATAACTACAAAGACTGATAAAAGGCTAACAATTATGATAACCAAATATTTATTTAAAAATGAAACCAATTTTTATTTAGAACTAAGTTTAAAGTATGCACTTTTAACATATGGTCCTCACACCAATTGATCTGATATAATGAAGACGAAGCTCAAGGTCAGCCTAGTAAACTAAAAGTTTGGTTATTTGTCAGAGCCGAATCGTCGGATTGTGGATTCGAACCGAAATTGCAGATAAATGTTTCGGCCTCCGCAAAACACACTTACAAACCAATTATCCTCAAAAGTACTGCAATAAACGTACACGATTTACAGTTTTATTGTGGGGGAAAGGTCAATACTTTAATTTATTTTATAAACATTAGGATTGGTGATTTAATTTAATGTTAAATAACATAATATGCTCAAGCCTGGATTTTAAAGTGGGTAGGTAGAGATACATTAAGTATGTTTAGGGGGAGTCGAGCATTGTTTCTTAACTTTCAATATATTTTTCTCAAAACATTAGATGTATAGATTTTGTCGTAGTTAATACTCTGGATACAAAATTTATTAGTTATGGTGACCCAGGAGTTTTGTTTATGTTAACCTGAACAGGCATTGTGGCAACATTGCATCTGATTATAATAGAAATGCATAAATAAATAATGTTCTGTCATCTATCGAGATTGTTGTTTTTCTCGCCGATTTCCGGACATATGTTAACCTATCTGGCTGATCGACTAACTGACCGGAACCGACTCACTTAAACAACGGTATTTACAAAATGCATTCCATCGATATTTAAATGATTTTTTAATGAAACATACTTTTTTAATACCCGTGTATATCCTTGCTCCTAAGCGGTGTGAGTGAAGTGTTCGTCTATTGTTCTATTCGCCTTACACAAATATAACTATTTGCCATTAGAAATGCAAAGTAACATAATCGTTTACAATTTCGGCCTTCATGGAAACAAAAGATGCGTCACGTGCAATACATGCGTTGTTTATCACTTGACTTCACTCGTTTTGATTCTATTAAAATGCTTTTTCTGTTAGATCACCACACTAAGCACAAATATCCAGCTCCTACAGGCCGGCATAGTTGTGTTGACTGCCAAAGGGTAATCACCAGGTGCAATGGCGATACTTTGTCGGGCAAGTATAAAAAAATCACAGGAAATTCGAAAGTATTCTTGGAAACGGTAAATCAATTAAACTAAAGTTATTCTATTGAGAGGTTGCCGTTGGATGTTCAGCTATAAGGAGGATAGATGATTTTAACTTGCAGGATATAAGCCGCTTTTGATAGGCTATTTGGAAATCTTAAGGAAGACATATCTTCAGCAGTAAACTTCATTTGGCTGTGGCTGATTGATGATTCAGGAATTGAACCACCTACATTTTACTTAACACGTAACTTTTGAACCAATGAAGCAATTACTATTGCAGAATTTGAATAATTTCACAACTCAAGTAAACTATGAGGTTCCTTTACAAATTTGCAACTATTGTTATGCTACACAAATCATCAATCATAATCAATGCCATTTATATAGATAGGGACCTTAAACTTCCATTTTTAGACAAGCCAATCGACTGGATAGCGCGTCGTATACACGGTGAAGAGTCCGCCATATTTACGAGTCGTGTTCCCGGAACCAACTGAGTGAGTGGAATGGATGTAGTAGGACAGTCCGGGCAACTTCTAACAGCCGTCTTTAGATACCAACTTGTTTAACTATTAGAGGGAGGGTTGTGTCAAAGTTTCTTACGCAATGTTATCTGATTTAAATTGGGCATTATAGGATGTTAATGATATCAAGTCGAAAACACAATCCCTTCCGAAAATTTATAAATAAAAATCCAGATTACCATTTATACTTTATGATCAGTAATCGTGCTCAGGCGAGCAACTTGTTCCTTCTTGCATAAAAACTAATAGATGCAGTGTAATCATTTACCAGTCATACAAACAAGACATCCAATCACATCTTACTATAACGTAATATCCGTATGAATCTACAATAGTGATTCTATAAAAAGGTCACATGCCGATGTAATAGGCTCGCGTCCAAGGGCGCCGCTCATCCAAAGGTCGACTAAAGATCAAGGACCAGGGTTGGCACCACCACCGTACCCCTCACTTTACGAAAGGTTTCGGGTGACGAATTGACAAAACTGCACTTGCATTGTGAAGCTTAATGTGTCAAAATTCACGGAATGACAAGTACGTGCAGCAATCAGCGAATTGTATATAAAATTCAAGGGAATAATGGCAGTTCTTGACAATCTTTAACAATCGTGTAAAATTAAGAAGAAATTATAAAAAGTATTATAGGAGAAAGAAAAAAGCTCCTCCAATAAAAAAAAATCTTTCACTATTAAGAATCATCATCCCCGAGTACTATAAGTAACTTTTTATTGCAGGAATAATTACATATGCGAGCAGAGCCGCGTACAGAATCTAGTTTACAAGTAATTTAAACATGCACATATGACAATAAGGTTATGTAATACCGAAAAACCTTGTACTAGACATAAGTTTGTTGGCAGGAGTCTGCGGTGATGCATTCGATACAAACAATAAACTAGTCGGTGTCGAGTGACATAACCGTGGGTCATCTGGGAACCGCGGGCTTGTGGGTCACTCACAGACTTGCGCTGAGTGTGAGCTTGCGACAGATACATCCGTTTTTGGAGATTTTTGCATTATTATTTTTACTACTGACTTATTTCCTAGATTTTTTATGTTTTGAAAATGTTACTTTATTTAATACCAGAGAGTTTAATATCTTACAGTTGTATAATCCTAAAGAAACTAACGCATGAAATAGTTTACATAATATATTATATTTTAGAAGCAATCGTGAATTTTACCTAACATGGTAAAGTGGGATTTATTAATTAATAGAATAATTAACAGACAATAGCTTCAGAAATATAAAATTGTGCTCATGACTTCCTCGGTTAAAAAAGAAAATGCTATGAATTCACCTCTCAAGTGAGAAAAAAGCTCTCAGATTATTAAAATAGATGAAAATATTACAATAATCCGCTACAGTGCACTTGCATCGTCTTACTGTACCTCTCTACACAGTGCACAAAAGGTCAGTTATTTGTAGAGGCATGTTATATTACATTTGATTGTGTTATTACTTAAATTCAAATTAGGATAAGTATTTGATTATATTATTTCGTGTAAAACTAGATAATGTGATTTATATTTTGGTAACATTTGAGTTTTCGAGAAGATCTTAGTGACCACTGTAGGGAACATGTTAACTAAAAAGAAGCCCACAGCCTTCCGGGAAGCTATCTTCAATATATCTAATCGTTAATAACATGAAATCTAAACAATATATTTTACATTAAAATCCAGTAACTAAGTTAGTAACAACACCTGGTTCTTTTTATAATTATAACAAACGAGCAACCCTCGCCGACTTGTAACAGATCGCCATCCCTCATAATTTTAAAGCAGTTAGATCACATCTGGCTCTTAAATTAGAAATAGGCTCTTATTTAATGCTATAAATCGTATTTATTTGAAAAACAGGTTTAAGCTTAAACAGAACATAAGCTTTTGTAGCATATTATGGATGTTCATTGGTTTTGTAACAAAAATTAAATTAGTCTTTAAACAATCCTGGTGAGGTCCGGACCGAGTCCTAATAAACTCCGATACGCTTTGTGCACGGGAATGCGATCAAAGTCCATCGTGTATCGGCTGCAGGACACGGCCTTTCTCAGATTGCGCCACCCTTAACGGTCCAGTGCTTCCCTCGTCCAGCCGCCGGCGCCGCCCTTCAGCTAGGGCCAGCGGGCACGAGGTCGCATTGCATTGCAATTATTAGATGTCCTGATATTAGATGTCTCCTGAATGTTTCTGCTCCAACAATAAATGTGGTTAATGATTGCCTTGGTGGCGTAGTTGTACTGCATGCGCGGTACAGCAGCGCTCTAAGGTGCTGGGTTCGAATCCCGGGTCGGGCAAAGTGATATATTGGGTTTTTCTGCTCAGTATCAGCTCGGAGTCTGGAATTTTGTGCCCGAGATGGCGATAGGCTCGCCCCCTAATACATGATGAGACGGAATACATTTGGCGAAATGTGGGTGACCTGGTAGCGTCTCTGCATCTCCCTTCGGGGATAAATGCGTGAAGTATGTTCGTTAAATAACCACGCATTCCATTTCTTTAAATTTGGTGTGTAAAATAGACGTTTATGTGTTTGTGTGTTTTTATGTACTCATTAGTAATGTTTAAACTGCGATTCCGTTGTTAAGTCGCCTAATGAGATTGATCAATTATGATATACAAAATTACGTTACATTGATGTTTTACTAGTTTTTTATAGCCTTTTGCGATTCTGACGACCTACATTATAGTAAGTGGTCAAGATCGTGTATGGAGATCAACTACAGTAGAGGTTATTGCCTACCATGGAATGCTGTAGGGAAATTATGCCCAATAACTGCACGTATTGACATCACAATTCATATCATTTAGAGAAATACAATACATTCAGTAGTTATTCTAATTTCTAAATCATAATTTTACAATTTATGTTCAATTTTAGACCTTTACTTCAGACAATGTTTACCGTTTACAATAATTTATTTATATCAAACCTACTATTAAGAAAAACATAGCACCTTGGAATCTCGTAAAGCTGCATACCAAAGAGCAAGATATATATAATGTTTGAAACGCACTGTACTTGAGATACGTGATGGTATGTAATATGGATGAACTTTAACTATAAATGATAGTTAAATTCATTATCCGCGCAGTTTTGTAACAAACTGGTAAATGTCTTATGATGTTGGTAAACGGTAGCAGACAAAAACGTTTAGTCAAAAACTTTAACTCCATTAGCGGCATGAAAGTGTCATAAGCGAATTCGGATATCGGTGCCCTGACGCATCCATTAAGAGTATTAAATTTATTATGCGCACGCGCAAAGGGCGAAGCGTAGACCTTCTCACAAATACAATTTGGGCTTTGATTTATTTCGATACGAAAGCATACCAAAAGGCTAGATAGAGATATTGAATAGTCATCCAACGAGAGTTGCGTTCCATTATGTGGCGACAATCCGATGCATAGAAATTTCATTCTCAGGCAAATTATCGAACTATTTTCAGTCCACAATCCCATACAAATATTGATAGCCCATCACAACAATCAAATTTGGTACCGCATCAGTATCATGGCTAAAGTAGAACGCTATGTGTCCAATTAAACAATTACAAAAATGACATCGTTCCCGAAACCTGCTACATCCCAATTTAGATTAATATTGGCACCTCTTTCTCTACATAAGGACAAGTTTAGTTTTTACACTGAATTTCCATAAATCCCAACACATCCTCTATATCACACTACTTAATACCCGACCTTGATATGCAATCTAAGACTTCTTATCTATAAATATACAGTCCATAATCAAAAATCTAAATCACACATTAAGCACCGTAACATCTGACCCATCCTGTCACGGCTTGCCAAAATCTACAGGCGTTACGTAAAGATCTGAACTTAAAATTTTATAGGAAAAAGTATCTTCATTCATTAGATAGGTTTTGTAACGTGTGTGAGCGTTGTGTATATAACTGGGGGGCGACCGTCTGTCCGTACACTTGTGGATTCACCTCTGAACCAGACACAGCCATCATGAAACTGGTGAGTCTGTTTGTGTATAGATTCACGCGTTACGCTCGATTTATTCATCGATTTTTGAATTGTGACTCGCGTTGTTTGTGATTTTTTCAATTAAATATTTTGTTGGTAATTTTAAAATAATTTTTAAATTGCTTTGTAATAAAAAAAATGATTTTATAAAATATTAATAACGCGGTTACGTAGATATAATATTAATAATAATAATTTTTCAAACAATATATTAAATGTTAATTAATTAACATAATTAATTAATTTAAAATGGATGCGCATTTTACAATAATATTAATATTATAAAAATAACCAGATGAAAAAAAGTTTAAGTTTGTAATATCCGCACTTTTTAATAACTTACACCAGCCGACAGGCATTATGTCAATAATATTAGAATTTAAAATATTTAATTATAATTTTAAAATATATATAATGACTAACAAAAACAAACCAAATCAAAATATACTCAGGGATAGCATAACTTTCTATTATTGTAACAAGTTTTTAAACCCTTCAAAAATTAGTCATAACCCCCTAAAAGCAATTTTTTTTTAGTTCTTTCTTTAAGTTCAGGTAAATTTTATAGTAATAAAACAACAAAACACCATATTTAGTTAAAAATTCCAACCACAGAGTATAAACATCATTCAGCCCCAAAGCAATCTTAGAACAATCCGTCAGCCGAGACATCTCCCATCTAAAGGTCGATGCAGATTGTACTCGTTGGCTAATACTGACAATGATAGTTCACGGCGGGTTCTTGTGGGGCTGGCAGCACTCTTGCATACAATGTTGCGTAAATACTGAGAGCGAGTCCCGTATTAACTGGCATTAGGCCTATTGTTTTGAGATATTCAAGTGTAATTTAGGAATAGCAATAGTACATTGCGAAACACGCTGCGGGTCTGAAGAGCTGCGTTCCGGGGTCAGTCCGAGTACAACTAGTAAGACCAACCGGCATAACATGTCTCTCAGGCAGAGACTTTCTTTTAACTCGAGAAGATCCATTATTGATATTACAATGAAATAGTAATTCTTATATTTATTGCACTACCCATTACTCAGAATCAATAACTATGTGGGTTTATAATGTGCCGTATGTTAAACTAAAATGTTTATAAAATACACGGTAGAAAATAATATCAATCAGTGTATTATATTGACCGAGAAAAAAAATAATTGAAAAGCTCACGTAGATAAAAAAGCAATTATATTTGTAAATTTCTGTCGCGTGACGTCATGGAGTCAAATTTACTGCTGCACTTTTCCAATCAATTTTGTTGCTCGTTTGGTCCTGGAGTCCTCTAGTTTTACTACCTCTCTACGATACTATGAAACTAATTACTATTAGTATGCTTGCGACATAAATATATATCATGTCTACACCTATATACTCACGTAAAGACCTGAGCGATAATTGAATTTCAGGTCAATGGTATTCAAAGTTATTTTGTAGAATCCATACAAAATAATTACACACCAATTATTTTGTTTGTATAATTTAAATATTTTAACAGTATTTCAAAAATCCTTGTCTACTTTTTATAGATGATTGTTATAATAGCATTTTGAATATTTATTACCATTCAAATAAATCTGTTTTATTACATTGTTTTTATTATATTAAACACGTTTATCATAGTATTATCTTTGCTACAATACGCTGTACAGAAATTTATATTTTAACGTCGGTTTGAGAAACATCGTAACCAATACAATCACTTAACATTCGGATAGTTAAAACCTCAATCACTCTGGGTGACAGATGTTCAGCGCCTTGAAACAAAAGTTAAAGCGCTTATCATCTGGCGAATGGCTTGCTCGACTTGTGCATAGTTTTAAAAACCTATAATATTTTGTATGAAACATGCGGCCTTTCATTTCAATCGTCTGTATGTGTAGAAGTAACTTCATTTCTCATCACTGAACTATAAACTTGAGATGAACGCGTCGGTAACAGGAAACAATAAAGATACGCATCGATACCTACTTACATACTGCGTAACTATGTAATTGTGTGTCAAGTTTTTTAGCGCATGCGCAGAGAATGGCGCGAGTTTTGAAATACAGTTCTCGCTGTGAGAAAGAAATGTATCTTGTCAATAGGAAGGAAAGAACCTTCAATAACTGTTATTAAGAAATATTCTGTGATCATTTCAGACTAGAAACGATTTTTGAAAGTCCAGATAATTCTCTACCCCATTTGAATCATAATACTTCTACTTTTAAATTTCCAACATACCAATAATATCCATAATATGTCTAAGACAGTATGGTGTTTATGCTTTGCTTTTATTTTATAATAATTAAAACATGTCTAATATAGCTTTTTTTGGGAAGAAGCAATTAATAATTATTATTGTATTATCCGATTAATTGCCCTTTCGTATCTTGGGACTTTAACTTACGTCTGATATGTGTCTACACACAGGTCTCAACACAGCATGCAACGTGGTCTTATACACTCTCAGACAAGATGATATAGAAAGTCTACTTATGCGTGTCTATAACTTTTAGGAAAAAATGCGCATACTATTATTATAAGTCATGTCGCGTACTGCGTCATCTGCCCACTCAGCCTCTAGCAAGCAAAAGGAGCTCATCTTGTGCCCCCTATTGGTCCCTAAGCAATAAAACAAAACAATATTTAGGTGATCTCGAAATACTACGTAATCCTATACATTCTTTTTATTGTGCAAACAATTAGTGGAATAGTGTGTAGGCTTGTAGAACGAGGTCACGAATCCCGAATATAACGCAATAGTAGGCGCAGCTCCATAAGTTTAAATTGGCAATATTGATTACATTGACGTAGTATTGAGTGAGACGCACTTTTACGGTTAGTTTCAAAATACTTAGTCTGGCCATAAATACTGTTACACTTAATTATAAAAAAATATTACATTTGAATTTCGAATCTGTCATTTTTATACGATTGTTCATTGTGTTTTCTCATTTTGGCGCCAATACATTGTAAAATATTTTGCGATATTAAAATGGTGTGGGGTGATAAAGAGAACCGAATCGCTGTGATAGCATTACACAAAGTAGGTATGGAGCCAAATGCAATTTTTAAAACTCTCCATACACTTGGTATTAGTAAAATGTTTGTGTACCGGGCTATTAATAGGTACAATGAGACCTCCTCTGTTTGTGACAGAAAAGATCTGGCCGTCCACGTAGTGTTCGTACGAAAAAGGTGGTCAAAGCAGTAAGGGAAAGAATTCGAAGAAATCCTGTCCGAAAGCAAAAGATTTTATCTCGGGAAATGAAGATAGCACCTAGAACCATGTCGCGTATTTTAAAAGATGACTTAGGACTTGCAGCCTATAAGAGACGCACTGGCCATTTCTTAACTGATAATTTAAAGAAGAATAGGGTGGTAAAATCGAAACAACTACTGAAGCGGTACGCAAAGGGAGGTCACAGAAAAATTTTGTTTACGGATGAGAAAATTTTTACAATTGAGCAACATTTTAACAAACAAAATGACCGTATTTATGCTCAAAGCTCTAAGGAAGCTTCCCAATTAGTCGACAGAGTGCAACGTGGACATTATCCGACTTCAGTGATGGTTTGGTGGGGTGTTAGCTATGAAGGAGTGACTGAGCCATATTTTTGTGAAAAGGTATCAAAACATCGGCACAAGTGTATCAAGATACCATTCTTGAGAAGGTAGTTAAGCCCCTTAACATCACCATGTTCAATAACCAAGTATGGTCCTTCCAGCAAGACTCGGCGCCGGGTCATAAAGCTCGGTCCACGCAGTCTTGGTTGGAATCGAACGTTTCGGACTTCATCAGAGCTGAAGACTGGCCGTCGTCTAGTCCCGATCTTAATCCGCTGGATTATGATTTGTGGTCAGTTTTAGAGAGTACAGCTTGCTCTAAACGCCATGATAATTTGGAGTCCCTAAAACAATCTATACGATTGGCAGTGAAGAATTTTCCCATGGAAAGAGTGCGTGCTTCTATTGATAACTGGCCTCATCGTTTAAAGGACTGTATTGCAGCCAATGGAGACCACTTCGAATAAGCTTTTTATATTTTTAATTGTTTTATATTTATGTATTAAACTGACACACTGTAAAAGTAATAAATGTTATTTGCAGTTAACAATTTTCTTTTTTCTTTATTACAATATTTATGGCAAGACTAGGTATATTAGTCTCGTCTTACCTTACTCGGCATGTAATATATGAGGAGTATTTCAACTATCCGATAAATTATATAGAAAATAATTCTGAGTAGGGTAGCTGCGTAATTTTATATATTTCACGATTTTGAAACCTTAGCCACCTTTAATCCAGATACAAAACCACATTGAGACCAGTGAAGTCGCCCATAACACGGACACATTGCAATCCATACCACGTATAGTAGTTTTCAAATAATCTGCCTACAAAATTCATTGCTCTAACAAGCTTTTTATATTCCTTAGTTCGTATTCACCGCTCTGCTCGGCGCCGCGACCGCCGCGTTCGCGCCCGCCTACCCCGAGCAGTCGAACCGACCGCAGGCGCAGTACGAGAGAAACGCGCGCATCATCGCGTACGACTCCGACGTCAAGGAGGACTCCTTCAGATACAACTACGAGACTGAGAACGGCATCAAGGCTGAGGAGCAGGGACGCGAGGTATGACACTGCACTTTATAGTGATTCTACCGATATGCAATGGTTTGTCTGGCCCCTGGCAAAGTTACAATCCAAGGGCGGGGGATGTCGATAACCTATGGAACGATTGCTTGTTTGCCTACAAAGGCAGTAAAAAAAACATCATGAAGATGATGAAATAATAATTTTATTCTGAATGTGGTATTTTTAAATAGATCTGCGTAATTACTAGAAGGAGTGATCTAAACGCTACTGTCATGAATGTCAAATATGTCGGACCGCAGGCTACCAAGCGTAGTGGACAAAACAATTTTCGTAGCATAATATGACAAAGTTCATTGTAACGCTCACCGCACCTTGCAAGATGCAGTTTTAAGACAAAAAGGTGTTTGATGTATGTATTACGATAACTTTTATATTGTCTTTAGACCACAATAAGGTGTCTTACTCTCCCATATAACATAGCCTTTAAAATTCCAAACGATGTATCGTAACGTTATCGTACCGTGAGCTATAAACGACATTTACGAGTAAAAGGAGATGACCCACTAACTCGTAACTGACCCGCGGACCTGTAAAGGGCACCGGACAAAGGTCAGATGCCGTTAGATGATCATAAATCAGGAGTGGAGCGTCGTATGGGATGGGCGGGTCGGATCCATGTTGTAATGGTGAAGTCACGCCTTCAATTAAATAAAGATCATACGATGGGTTTGTTTATCAATAATACAGTTATATCTACACACACTAATATATATTATCTCTACTAATATATGTTAATATATATTCTTTCTACTTTGTCTATTTTTATTATCCTCTTAATGAATTCTCGTCAGTTTTGGTTACTCTTGACCTGGTCCAAGAATTCCCGATTGCGACTTTAATACTTTCGGTGGGATCGACTTCTAACTATTCCTTTTTGAATAATATTCATCGTTCATCACCTTGTGACTCTACCCGTAAACAAAATAATGACACCCAGAACCCCGATCATCAAAGGAGAAGCTTTTAAATACGTAGTTAGTTTTAATAACTTGTATCGCCCTCTATCCGCTGAGTAAGTAAATATAACGGTAGCTTTAGACCCTTCAATTATATCGAACAGACAAGTAGCATCTTACTTAATGTTTTAGATTATTATGCTTTGCTAACAGATGGCGCTAGTTCAAGAACCTTATAAATTGTCTCTAGCGTCTATAGCTTTTCTCTTTCTTCCCTTACGGTTTCCATAATGTCAGAATGTTATAATATAGGAGTTAGTATGTTTGCTAGTAAATCACTACCGCCTATAAACACTCATGATCCGTTCGCACCTTTGGAAATGAGGTCGCGAACTTTTCAGTCCTACGATTAAACACTAACAATTTTTTCCACATCTCACTTAACTAACAAAACTCGTCTACATAGTAATGCTTCCTGAAGTCAACTGGTGTACAACACATCCAATAAAGATAGTTTTTAATATTCTATTATCGATGAGAGGTGGAGATCTTTAGAGAGAATTACATACGAACTGTATTATTAGACATTGTAATCTACAGTACAGGATAAAAAGTAATATTATGACATCGATAGACTTACTTTCAAATATTTGAGGTTTCGCATTTGTAATATTAGCGGCAGATGCGAAGTACATCAGTGGAGCGTAAAGGTTAAACGAATTTGTTTTGAAATAATTCCGCTCGTAATAGTTATCTGTCATAACAGTGTCTCTCGAAATAAGACGATTCCGTACACTTTTGTAAATTTATGTAATTAGTGGTCATTGTGATTGATAAGTAATGTCTAACGGGTATGCAGTTTTGCATCACGATTAGCGACGCGTGGATATTGTTTGTGGCGGTCGTCATCTGTTTATAGCAAGCGACGTGTAGTTTCATAATTTGGTTAAAAATGTATATATTCCCCCAATTTTTCATGCTTTCTCTCAAAGTTTGATAACAAACCCGAGGTAAGCTATTTAATGTATAACAACATTTATCATCTTATCACCCACTAATTCATTTACTATCCATAAATAAAATAAACGATGGACATTAATTTATGATCTTATAAGTCACATGTTCAACCACATGCAGCATATTTTATTGATCAATAATCGTTGGTGATGGGGTACATCGTCAAATCGATGGCAGTTTGCACTGACCTCGCTCTAACGCCTTCACGATCCCATCATGACGGGTCATCATGTCATTTACTCGCAACTTTGTTTACATTCTGAAGGTTACCAGATGTGCCAGATAGGAATTTAGATTGATCAGTTATCAATCATAGGTTTAAATATGTAATATTGTAAGTATATTTGATATTACGAGGACTGAATGTAATACTTAATTTTCTAGATCAGAATTTCCATTGTAGAAGAACAATTGAAGTATGTGATGATTTTCATATTCTGTATTTGTTTCTATTGCATAATAGCATTTCAAGATGACGTGACTAACCTAACTACTCCACATTTTGTTTCTTACCTTAATACCAACTCATTTAGGTACCCCAAGTATAACAGTATACTTGTCTCATTCCAGGCGGACGGTATCGAGACCCAGGGCGGCTACCAGTACACAGGTGACGACGGGCAGGTATATTCGGTGTCGTTCGCGGCAGGCCAAGGCGGGTTCCAGCCCCAGGGCGCGCACTTCCCCACCGCGCCCCCCACCCCCGAGGCCATCCTCAAGGCGCTCGAGCAGAACGCGCGCGATGAAGCCGCTGGTATTATTGATGATGGTAAGTAGAATTATAGAGGTTGGCAAGTATCTAGTAAGATGGATGGAATATATATACTATGGAAGATTATTAGAAGAAAGATTCTAGAATGAGACCAATACTTCAAAAAATTACAACTTTTGAGCTTTCTAATATTAAATTCTTTTGTATCTGGCATGGAATTGGTCACATAGCACATGATAGTAAGCATAATGTAATTCAAACGTAATATTAAGGAAAGAAATATGTCGTAAAACAAATTACAACATCGCTTCCATATAAACCTCTAAATTCCCAGTGTAGGATCAAACCACATTTGTAAGAGGTTTTATCTTGAACGATACAAACGTATTCCCATTGCGCAAGTTTCCCAGAGATGCGGATAATGATCGTAAGTCTCGAGCCGTCTCGTGCGAAGAGCCGCGCCCACAACACTAGCGTGGGACTGTCTGTGATAATGTCTATTAACTAAGTTTACCTACATTGTACAGCTTAGAAATAAACGATTTCGTAAAAATCTCTGGTAATTTATAATAACATGAGAAACATTTTGTCCCATTGGACATTGTATAAAGAAGATGCGTCCTGGCAACTTATAAATAATAATAATAAATAAATTTATTAAAACTGACAAGTCTTTACATATGAGCTTATATCATATATTATTGGTCAATATTCTACTTAAAATTACGTCTAGTTATTAGCAAGTAAAACAATATACATAACTATGTGCGCATAGGCATCGAGGTTTCTAATTAAATATTCAATTGCAATATCGATTCCTCTTGATTTGTAGCTCAAGCTATAAAGGATGCGATGAGTAAATCACTGTGTTTACGTCGAAGATACGCTCGTAATCACTAGTTAGGAAAGGTAAGGCTCTTGTGTAATCACACGAACAGTTCACGATGTGTGTTGGTTAAATATTTAAATCATGTGTATTCGAACGAGTGTAAAGTTCAAATTAAATTATAGGTTTATCATGTATCAGTGCCGCTCCTCACTGAGAATATAAAATAATAGGCAATATTTTATTCAAGTTTTGTTTGAAATCTCCAATGGGCAAGTAAATTGTTCAATAACTCGCCATAGCTTACTTCGAGAAAATAGATTTACAAAACGTAGTAGATGAAGTGCTGACAAGTAAAATTAAATAAGCGCTGTTTGAAATAGGACAAGCCACTCAAGCTGTCATTACCATGTCATAATTTGATCTTTAAGGTAATTTCACATTTCCCAAGTGCGTGACATTACCTACTAAACATGCCAATCTGCGACAATTTATCATAAACGCCGACCTAGCACAATCGCAGGACAGTTAGTGGCGCCAGTACATGTTTTGACCTTTCCTAAGTTTCATCAAACCCTCTCACTTCGTTACCTTACTCTATTTTCGACTCTACATCTTTTAAGTAAGATTGTGTTTTGTTTACCAAATATTTTTATGAGGCATCTTTAAAACATTTCGAGACGAAATATATTTAGAATATGACTTGCTGTATATACATTAAGGTTGAAAATCGATTACGAAATATAAAGTTACAGAAAATTAAGCATATCGGCTACTGTCTTGGACAATAGGTCAACATGTCATGAGTGAAATGTTACGTCAAATATAACAAATAGATGTTTCGCATTTAGTTCCACTATGAGGATGTTTATTTTCAGTTGCATTTTCCTTATAGACGTAGCGTTAAGCATATTATATTTATTCGTTTCGGACACGAATGAGGCTGACACTAATGTGTACAAAATCTACAATTATTAGTTTCGGCTCTAAAAACTGAGAAGCAAAAGTTTTTCATAGTTATTAAACCCATGACACTAGAATTGGTTTACGAGGCCAGGACTACATGATATAGAGAGATAGAGATGTTTAATATTAGATGTTATATATCAACTAGTGGTCACCCGGTAGTCGGAATTCAACCGCAATAAATAAATATTTTTTTTCTATTCTATACTATGATTTTGAATTCCTACTCTGTATTATGATTCTACATTGCTTCTCTATTTTATAAACTATAAACAATGTGTTTAAAATGGCTTAGAAAGATTTTTCCTCACGCATTAATACACAGATCTAGGAAGAGGTCGATAGCTAATTGTTTTTGATATATTTTTGATGATTATTTCCTCAATTCCAGGACAATACACCCCTGGCAAGTACGGCGACGCGAGCCACCAGCAGTTCGCCAGAGCGCAGGCCTCCGCCGGCTTCAGACAGCCATACAAATACTAAGTAACTAGCCCTAGCCCTAGCGTATCGTGTTGCCATAGAAATCTGGAAACAAATAATTAACGGAGCCACATCCCTAGCGTATCGCACTCACACATAGAACGCACGGTTCTGATTGGTCAATGCGTTGCATGGATACGGTTCGAAACATGCTCTCCCATATTTCTATGGTTTTATGTCATTCATATTTAATGTTACATAACTTGTCACTGATAAGTATTTTCATCAGTGTTTTTATAAGTTTGTCTCTTTTAAACTTACATTATTTTGTGTAGAGATGAAAGTGGCAAAAGATATTAAAAAAGCTGATTGAAAATGTTTATAAATAAGATTCTCCCGTATGTAATATTAAATAACGGATGCTCTCAGAACGGCTATAATTTGTATGTTAGTGTGAGTGTATTGGATGCTGTAATAGTCACAAGGATTGCCAATAAACGAAGAGATTTTATAGTATTTATTCTAAGAATAAACATATACTTTGTATACAAACAAACCTTTTTATTCTAAACCATATCGCCCTACATATAAAAAGTGAAACATAAATTAAATAATTAAATAATAATACACAAAACAAAACACAGGAATATTATGTTTAAAATATGATAAGCCAAACAACAGAAATTCAAGTAGCCTCTAATCGAAACTCTATCTCTGGGAGATTCTTTAAAATTAAGTCAGCTAATGTCTATGATCTGAATGATCTACTTAACTCTTTGAAATAACCGACAGAATTTGGAATGATAAGTAGAGTTTGGGTGGTTTGTAACATCTAGCTTTTGCTTAACGGAGTTTTTGTAATCCGATTGAGATATTAAACCGTTATATAATAGTATACACGTATGTATAAATAGTCTATAACAATATACAGCATGACCAAAGAAATAACAAACTTGCCTTTGGGGCGCCACATTTTCTTTTAAAGTGATCGTTGCCGGTACTAGAAATTTATTCTATTTTCACCACTACATGGTGAGGTATATTATTTACTTAGTCAGGTATGACGCTTCGAAATGCATGATGAAGTTGCTACATACTTTACTCTATCATTATTACATATATAGACTCTACCGAATTGTGAATTCTAATGACTCCAAACATGACTCGTGATTTGTTTGTTTTTATACCAAAAAATGTTGTTATCAAAGGCAAGGGGCATCTCAAAAATAACCTTCAGTTTTGTTCCCGTTATCTAAAAATACATTAAAGTATTATGAATGACTTGAGTGGTTAAGTTTGACTGTCAAATTCCCAGCAATTAAACGCACGCGACTTCCATCCTATGACTAATGTATTATGATGAGCAACCTTACTCCATTTCTAAGATCATGTAAATGTACGTGGTGACCACTACCGATCATTGCGATAAAGCTATAGACCTTAAAACTACAGGAACAAGGACTAATAACCAAGGTAGCATGAATACGTTTCGTAGAATCAGAGTTATCTAAACACAACAAAATGGGGATTGAAAGTTTGTACATGGAGTGGAACGATTTGCAAGGAGTTGTTTTATTCGAGCAAAATCGTTGTGACACCAGCATACGTTTATTGATTTCAATACACCCGTATGTAGCAAAAATCTAATTTATGCTCGCGGCTTCACTGTCATTTAAGTCCTTCCCAAAAATAAAATCCCACAGTACACCTCTTTAAATGATAAATGGAGTCTACGTTTGAATACAAGCTTTAGTTTTTCATTATCATCTTCAGCCATTCGAATTCCACTGCTGAACATAGTCCTCCCCTAAAATGTCCAGATGGAAAATTTTATTTAAATCCGTTTAGCGATCTGTTCATCTACTTATACGAAAATAACCAAAGTTCAAACTTTTTGTACATAATATGCGAAACATTATTATACGTAGACAAACCCGGGAGGCGGTCTAGCAATACAAATAAATTGAACCTTGGAATACGGTCGCATCATTAGCGAAATAACATCTGCACTGAATGCCACTAACAGTAACCGCTAAGTGCGCGCGGGACCTTGATATGTGATGTAACCGCGCAGTCACTACACAACACAGCTTTTCTTTCTCTATCACTTAACTTAATATTCAATTTAAGATATAGTTAATTATACCATTATTTTTATGTTCGTGTTAGGAACTAAATTTGTTCATAGATATATGCATCGATATTCTTCGAAATTATATATAGCGCTATTACTTAAAGATAGAGGAGTTTTCAATAAGTAAAGTATTTTTTTATAATAAACAAAGTGAGAGACACTAATTCACCTACCACTTTCCTTAGATTAACAGAAATAAACCACTACAATAACGCCTAAACAAAAATCGTAATCTCTGCAGGCAACGGCTTAGCTATTCCTCTGGCATTAGATTTAAGAATCTCTGGGCGGCGGATGCTACTCACTACCAGGCGGACTGCTTGCTCGTTTGCCTACTAAGGCAATAAAAAAAAAGATGGATAGTCGCATACATTAAACTTCAAAAGTAAAGCTCAGCAAGTTAGTTATGCGGGATTCTACTATAGTTGATGATTTATATTATAAGAGTTTTGGTAAATAACTTTTTTAATATCTTCATTTCATTCTGGTTTTGGTTTTTGTATATGATTATTCTTTCATCCATACTAATATAATGAAGAGGAAAATCGATAATTCATAGGTTTGCAGGAGCTAATCTTTAAAGGTGCTGAAGCGATTTTGACAATTCTACTTATTATACTCGGGCATTGATCCCGAAACAACTCTTTCACGTAGTAGAAGCCACGAGCAAATGCTAGTTTTAAATAAAAAATGTATACCTGTGATCTTCATTTATTAAATAAAAATATAAATAAAGTAAATATGTAATCTATCCTTAATTCTGTTTTACAGTAAAACATACGATTATGTGTTCATATAATCCAAACAAAACTCAACAAATTACTCATTTTCCTTAATAACGGCTGAATAGAAAAATATATTTTAACAGCACTATCTATAAAAAATACGCTTGTATATTATAACAGCTAGTATACAAAACATTTTAATTTAACATTACAAAAATAATGTCTTCATAGTTACAAATATAAATATAATCTAATAAACTCTCCCAGATACACGTTTCCGCAAATCACACTGTAAAACCAAATATACACTGAATTGTTCTTCTATAAGTTTATTGTACAGTCCATTGGTAATCTTCAGTAGTGGTACCCGCTGCCTGTACCAGCGCCTGCCGAGGCACCGGGCCTACTCTGACCATTGTTTTCGGGGTGGTATTGACCTGCAATCAAAATGTTTTTGGAATTCTAGAGACTTCCTGTCATTTTTAGCTTTTTATTAAGAGACGGGTGAGTAACTTATTTGAAAAATATACCACATCTGCAAAATATGTACAGTAGCAAATCGAAATTAGAATTAATAATAATTAGGGGTAGGAAAGAACTAGAAAGACTATTGAGTTTCACATAATGGGATTTAAGTTTTCAAGCTCTTATTCCTATGAGATAAGGGTGTGAGTGTATATGTACATGTTTTTGTTAATTTAATATATAATATTTAAGTGTAAAATTATTTGTACTCTCCGATCAATAGATGTTTCTAGTTACTAGCAACTATATTATGTGTTAGTGTGCGATCACAACTAATTAATTAATCGTTACACGCTCTGATTTATTTTCATGTGGGTTATTCATTATAATGTACCAATATTAATAACATATACCATCATCAAATATGCCAGCAGCCTCATCTCTCTCGTTCTGCTGCAGCGCGATCAGAATGGCCTCGGGCGTGGGTGGTGCGACTGGCAGGTGCTCTCCCTGCGGCTTGAACCCGCCCTCTCCCGACGTGTAGATCAGCGTGTATGTCTGTCCATCGTCGCCTTTGTACGAGTACCCTCCTTGCGCCTGTTCTGGGCCTCCCGCTTCCTCAGCTCGGATGCCGTTTGAGGTTTCGAAGCCGAAGTGATAATCTGAAAATAAGATATTTTTTACCATTTTGACCATTGACTCTCTCTCGAGGATTTCTTGTTATAGTTATTATAAATCTACGTCGCTGGGACGAGAGATCCCCATGACCACATTTTTTTCTATAATCAGCTATTATTTACTTATTTATTTAATTTTTATACATACATATACATGAATGTGTTTCGGGTTTAAATTGTAATACCAATGAGAATTTACAAATCCATTTACGACTTTGATTTATGTCAGTGTTGTGTCAAGTTTATGTGTGTGATGTTTGGATTATCTATTCTTACTTCCAGAGTCACTGATTTCCTGCTCTTGTTTCACAACATTGGAATTTTTCTCAGCGTCTTGCTGTGGTCTTCTGTTGCCGGTGTCTCCACCAATGCCCCCATGAGGGCCTGGGTAGGGACCCGATCCTTGATCCTGAGGGATATAATTCCTTGATGGAAGCTCAGCGGCAGATGTGAGGGCGATTATGGTTACGTAGATTATCTGAAATGTAATATTACAGTAATGAATATGTTTTATTTAGTGTCGCAAAACATCGGAATAAGTGATGTAATGGTGAGAATAGTCTGAGTAGTTAATTTTGACATGGGATAGTATTGAAATGTAATAACAAAGCATAGTATTTGCGTTATCAATTCTTGAATACGAATATGCGTTATCACTTTGATTAATTTGTCTTTATTTTCTTTTTTTGCGTTTTTATGGTAAAAGGTTGGTAAAGGAACAAATGTTACCTGATGGGTAGTGAACATCTTTATATATCCGCCGTGGTAATCGAGTGGGCAGTTAGTCAAAAAAGGCGTTTCTGGTCTATTACATGGTTAACTAGATTATCTTATCGTTCTTACTGATGTTTATCAAATAAGAAATTTAATTTATTATTTATGTAGATGTCTGAAACCTACATAGAAAGAAAGTTAGTTTAACGTAAATTCCAAATCAGTAATAAAAAAATTGGCTGCCTTTGACTTACTGCCTTCTCGATTACCATGGCAGATATATTCTCCCAATTCAAGGATATCACAGTACTATAGTAATAAAAGAAAACAACTGGGACTGAAATAGTAGAAGCTATTTTTTTCATTAAGATTAGAAGAGCACATACCAAATTCATGGTTCCTTTAAGTGGTGGACTTAAAACAAAATTGAACACAAAACTGTGACAACACAACGAGTTCCTTCCACTTTTATACTAAAGCAAAACGTGTTAATGTTTTGATTCGGATGATATCGTTTTTGGAAACCTTGAGCGTAATTACAGAATCTCGAGCACTTTCTATTTAAACACAAATATCTGTAGGTTACCCAGTTGCGTGGAATTCTTCCTCTGTACCCGCTTGCTTGTGCCGATCACTAAGTCTAATCTATTGTTGTGATTGTCTTTCTATATTCTTATAAACCTGTCGCTTTTTATGTGCTTATGTATTGGGAGATTTTCTTTATAACAAGAACTAGCTTTTGCCCGCGGCTCCGCCCGCGTTATAAGGTTTTTCAGGCTAAAGTTTTCCGTTATAAAAGTCACGCTATATATTTTCCCGGAAGCCTGTGTTCTTCCCAGGGTCTCAAACTGTCTTCATACCAAATTTTATCGTAATACGTTGGGTAGTTTTTGAGTTTAACACGTTCGGGCAGACAAATTCAGCGGGGACTTTGTTTTATAATAAATTTTTGTATAACTTTTTAAGAGGAACAATCCCGTCATACATCATTGTTGCATAACTTTAACCGTTTACGCAGCGCACGCAACAGAAGCTCTCAAAAATAATATATTTTCCCCGTTTTTGCAACATGTTGAAACTGTTACCTATAGCACTTCAGGAACAAAGGGCTATTCAACATAAAAATATTTTTTCAGTTCGAACCGATAGTTCCTGAGATTAGCCATTACTAAACCGCTCCTATTGGGTATAGCGTGATGGTATACAGCACTCCACAAACAAAGGACTATCCAACACAAAAATAATTTTTCAGTTCGAACCGGTAGTTCCTGAGATTAGCCATAACTGCTCCGCTCCTATTGGGTATAGCATGATGATATATAACCTATAGCACTCCACGAACAAAGGGCTATCCAACACAAAAAGATTTTTTCAGTTCGAATCGGCAGTTCCTGAGATTAGCCATTACTGCTCCGCTCCTATTGGGTATAGCGTGATGATATATAACCTATTGCACTTCACGAATAAAGGGCTATCCAACACAAAAATATTTTTTCAGTTCGAACCGGCAGTTCCGGAGATTAGCCATTACTGCTCCGCTCCTATTGGGTATAGCGTGATGATATATAACCTATAGCACTTCACGAATAAAGAGCTATCCAACACAAAAATATTTTTTCAGTTCGAACAGGTAGTTCCTGAAATTATCCTTTACTGCTCCGCTCCTATTGGGTATAGCGTGATGACATATAACCTATAGCACGTCACGAACAAAGGGCTATCCAACACAAAAATATTTTTCAGTTCGAACCGGTAGTTCATGAGATTAGCCATTTCTGCTCCGCTCCTATTGGGTGTAGCGTGATGATATATAGCCTATAGCACTCCACAAACAAAGGGCTATCCAACACAAAATAATTTTTCAGTTTGAACCAGTAGTTCCTGAGATTAGAGCGTTCAAACAAACAAACAAACAAACTCTTCAGCTTTATATAATAGTATAGAGTATAGATGTCGCAGTAGTCAAAGTTGCGTTAATGATGAGATGTGTATTCGTCTGCCAAGTTTGAATTTCCCGCCCTCTAAATTCGCCGCCCGGGGCACGGGACCTGGCTACCCCCCCCCCCCCCCCCGCCTCCCCTAGATCCGGGGCTGACTGTGAGTGTTATAAACGTAAGAGTAGACAAATATAATGAGAAAGCTTCGAACTGCTATGCTATCGGGAGCTACAC
This sequence comes from Manduca sexta, assembly GCF_014839805.1. NCBI lineage: Eukaryota > Metazoa > Arthropoda > Insecta > Lepidoptera > Sphingidae > Manduca > Manduca sexta. The sequence goes on from NC_051119.1 coordinate 7,399,212, forward strand.
GTGTTATTGTGAGTCAACCATAAAAGATAGACATATGCTATCGTGGGATATTTTTTATATAATTTTAAGGCGAACATTTCCGTCATACATGATTTCTGTGTAGCTTTAACCATTAAGGTTGCACACGCGGCGGAAACTTAGAAAATGGAGTAACTTCTCCCGTTTTCCCAACATTTTCCTTCACTGCTCTGCTCCTATTAATTGTAGCGTGATGAAAAGTATACTATAACCAGCACAGGAGTATGACAAATAATTGTACCAAGTTTCGTTAAAATCCGTCGAGTAGATTTTGTTTCTATAACGGTTATACAGACAGACAGACAGACAGACAAAAATTTTACTAATTGCATTTTTGGCATCAGTATCGATCCCTAATCACCCCCTGATAGTTATTTTGGAAATATATTACATGTACAGAATTGACCTCTCTACAGATTTATTATAAGTATAGATTAGATGCCTCCAGTAATAGCGTTCTAGATTAAGTTTCTGAAACCAATTAGGTTCTGGATTTGGTTCCCAAGCCGAATCAACAAAAGTTTTATGTGATTTATTATTCTATGAGACCCACACTCATAGGTTGTTTCGGATATAAATTTATATACGGTACGGCGCTCTGAGGTCCTGAGTTCGAATCCCGGGTCGGGCAAAGTGTTATTTAGTTTTCCTGCTCAGTATCAGCCTGGAGTCTAGAATTTGTGCCTGATATGACGATAGATTCGTCCACTGTCACATCATGGGACAAAACACACTTGGCGAAAAGTGGGTGCCCTGGTTGCGCCTCCGTATACACCTCCGTGGAATCATGCGTAAATGTGTGACAAATTTATGGTCGGTAACAAATGACTGCATAACTGCATTGCTTTCCTCAGCCGGAGACATTTCATATCCAAAGCAATACATAGCACTACTGCTTGACGACAGAAACAAGTCAAGCGGTTACGCCTGTTCAGACGGTCTTTTGCACACGAAAGACCTAGAAACTAAAAAATCTTATAAGATTTTCACACTAAATACAAAATACCCCATCTTTGTCCTCAATTAAAGTCGTGACGGCAATCGTATCATCACATGCGGCAAGAATGAAAGTGGCCTGGTTATGGCGGCCTTGCGTGCGGAGGTCAAGTGCAACTACGAGAATGTACGCACACACGAGAACATCCACACGCGACACGTTGTAACTACACATATTATAATAGACGTTAGTGTGAGCAGGAGAAGCAACAGGGAAGTCTTGAATTTATTTCATACCATGCATATTTCAGTTTACAATTAAGAATGTGACTATTTTATGTATATTATTATTTAATTCATCAAGGAGGAGGAACTTTTAGTATATAAAGTTGCAATTTTGGTGTTAGTTTTGTGTACAGATGAAGATTAAATTCTAGCAAGACATTTTATAACACCAATATATATTAATCCGCGCACAGTTTTAACATTTGTGACAAGTTTATAGCGATGAAATATTGATGTTAAATTATTAACTAGCACTGCGTCTCACGAGTTTGAATATCCCTATCCGTTCCAGCCCCTTCTTTAGGTGTCCTATTACTGTCGAAAATGCTTTAGTGCCCTCCTGCATTACATAGGTACTCAGGTGCATGTTATACTTCTGTAAGTTTAAGCTATTTTAAACTTATATCCGTTTAAATTGTATATTACCTCACAGTCGATTAGTGTTTAGAATTGTACTAAATAGATTTATGTTTTTATCTATCTCAGAACCAGACAGCTTGATTTATCTGCGATCTAAGAATCAAATCAATCTTGTAATCACATCCATCACATATCAATAACGACCGCTGATATTTGTGATCGCTTATATTCGTTTATATATTTTGTGTTATAATTTTTACAATTTATTGGTATTCAATCATAACTTCTTTATTATTTTATAGGTATTACATTAAGTTATTAAATAGTAACTTTTTATAGCAAACATTTCGTATGTTTGCTATAAAAAGTTACTATTTAATAAATTTCATGGATTACTTTTTATTTTAGTTTTATTCAAATAATATTACATTTAAAAATATTTTATGAAATATTTATTTTAACCTATGTAGTTGAAAGGAAAAGAGGCGAAAGCGGGGCAGACTTCCACAATTACCACTCGTTTTGTCGACGAAGGAATATATCACAGGAAACCCAGCATCTTCATAAAACTTTGAAGGTATATTAAGTCTATAAATAAACACAAAACAAGCGTAATTAACTTAATTATTAACTCATATCAATGAAAAAGGAAGCTGTTCCAATAATGTTAAAAGTTATTTGATAGTTTATGAATTTACAAATACTGTTTACCCCACAATGTTTAACCTTGTTTATATAACTATTTCTTGTTAAGCGTATTGTAATTATTAATTATTATAATTACAGGAACTTATAAAATTAAGAAGAGCTTTTATTTTTGGATGCAATTAAAAGCTCGCGGCTATAAAACGGTTTGACTATAATTAAAAAGATAACAAGGTTTACTCATTACAATCAGCTGTATTATGTATAACACAATATTTCGTGACCTTTGTAATATATTTATTTATAAACTCACCCCTATACTCTTGGAGTTACAGTTTCCAATATTACTATTGGTTGTAGGCAGTGGCAGCGCTTGCTATCACGCGACTTAGTGGTCTAATAAAGTCAGTTTAAAATCGAAAAATATTAGCAGGATA